>NW_005842511.1:196663-214618 GCF_000455745.1 Alligator sinensis | reverse complement strand
AATTTGTGTTCACGGAGAGGGTGGTTCAGGTGATCAGTCTGATCCGGTCTACACTTGCGATTCTTCCTTTGTTGTTCTGCAAGTGTGATTACCTCCAAATTGGAAGAGTAGGTTACAGTTTTTATTGAGTGAGTTGCCGTCCTGGGCCCCTCCTACCCAAACCTGTCACTACTCCCAAATTTGGGCTCAGATCTTACTCAAAAGATTCTTTTGCTTGGTAATCAGTTTCTTTTCTTGATCATTTAATTACTTTGGGGAATTTCCTTTCTTTCCAATCTTTTCAAAGGCTCTTAGGGTTTGATTTCTCGGAATGTGGGATGTTTGCTTAAGGGTCATTTTTAGGTTAACCTTGTTAAAGGCCTCTAAAGATAAAATTCAAGAGTTAAAACTTTGAGAAAAGTCAGGACCTTCTGCACATAGGCCAAAACAATGGCCTAGATAAGAAGATAAATCTTGTCTTCTTCCTAAACTGGCTAATGGGCAACTATTACAAACATTCAAACTATTTCATTCAATATGAAAGGGACACAGCTCCATGCAGCCGCTGCCACCACCACTGCACCTCACCTTGGCTGCTATGGTAGTGTGGTGCTCCCTTCCTCATTGGGTCCCACCCACTGAGCCACAAAGGCAACTCCTGCCTGGAGCTGGTTTATCCAGGCTGCAGCCCCACACCCCACACCCTGCTGTGGGTGCAGAAATCTGGAGGTGCACAAGCCAGACACGGTACTGATACCCACATACCCATACCATTCCCCACACACCCACCCCCTTCCTCACATACTGGGGGCCCGGAGCCTGGGAAGTGTGGGAATGTGGGTTGAGAGTGAGGGGCACCAGCAGAAGTGAAGGGCTTGTGGGCTGTGGGTTGGGAGTGAGGGGCAAAAGAATCAGCAGGGGCAGGACACTGGCATATCAGGTCTGCTCAGCACCACAAAGCTGTAGGCAGGGGGGACAGCCACAGCTGGACCCATGTCCTGGTGAGCAGAGGAGGCAGGGGAAACTCTGATTTTCTATGATAAAACAAAATCAAATGAGCAAAATATGTAAGTATTTAGAATTTATGTTATTATAATGATTGAGGCACTGGTAAGCCTACCAAATTGCTTTTTGCTTTAAAATTGTAAATATATAAATAAAACATTACATTCAACGGATATATATATATATATATATATATATATAGTGGCATTTCATTTTAATTGGAGAAAAATGTGGATTTTAGGTTTTTAAATTAGAGAATTTTGGATTTTTTAACAGGGAAAACCAGGATTGCTATTTATAATTAATATAATACCAAATGACCACCCATAAAGAAAAAAAATTACATGTAAGGATATTGAGGTTCTTAAACACCTTTCCATTAGGGCTGTGCAAAGCTTTGGTTCCTGATTCAATTTGGCAGAGATTCGGCCCAGTTTGGTGGCTGAATTTCCAACTTCAAATCAAATCAGAGGACCCTTTAATCTCTCTAAATTGAATTGGAACCCTCCAAATTGATTTGGAGAGATTTGGAAAGATTCGATGATTCAGACATAGACACAGTTTTAAATGTTTTTTCTACATACCTCTAGGTAGCAGGTGGCTCTTCAATCCTGTGATGCTGGGGCAGATGGAGCGTCCCACAGGAACGTGGGGGGCTCCCCAGTGCACTCAGCAGCGGACCCAGAAGTGGACCAAAAGCACTTCCAGTCCATTTCCAGGTCCATGGGGGGAGCGATCCAGGGTCCCCCGCACCCACCCCGGCTATGCGACTGGTGCCTCCTGGGTTTGGGGGAGTACCCGGGGTCCCCGCACAGCCAATAGCAGAGCCAGGTGTGTGTGTGGGGGGGAGGGGGCAGTGTGCCCAGCGGACCCAGAAGTGGACCAGAAGTACTTCCGGTCCACTTCTGCGTTCACCACCGAACACGTGGAGGGCCTCCCTGCACTCCTGTGGGACGGTCCATCCAGCATCGTCTCATTCACGAGCTGTGCAGTAGTATCACATCACAGTTTTTGCCACATGATGCTACTGTGCAGTAGTATTGGTCTACTGTGCAGTCAGTATCTTGTGTAGATGTGCCTACTGAGGAGTAAAATTTTGCTTTCTGTTCAATCATGGATACTCTAACCTGATTAATATTAAAGGAAGAGATTTCAAGGTGTTGAAAAACCTGGTCTCTTTAAATGACTGAGATTATGATTCCTGCTTCAGTCTACCAGCGTAACATTTTAAATGCTGTTTCCATGTTGTGTTATGCTAGCTTTTCAAATTCAAGTTGAAACTTTGTTTCCCTATTTCGGTCAGCGTATGATATTCAGAGATGCTTCTACTAATATGTCACTGATGCTGTGTTTGAACTAGAGGTACACCTTCTGGGTCCTTCTAATGCTTTTAATTTTCCTTTACTGCTGTATAGGTCAATTAAGGCGAGAAAATCCTATAATAAAACCCTATACATCTTGTATTAAAGTCATCCTTGCTTGGCAGTTACAATCAACTGAATGCTGGCCTAATTAATAGTACTCAGTGCTAACCTAGTTGCTCTAACAAACTCTAGTTGCTGTAATAGAGTTCAGCAGCAGTATTAAGCACCAAATGCCTGATACTGTGACATTTTATTTATGAAAATATTGACTTCAAGAGACTGTTCATGCGAGTGACTTATCAGGAGCAAGACTTGAGGAATTAGGTTCCATGTCATCAGCCTGCAACAGGATTTGTCATGCAATATTTAGAGCTAAGGGAAACTGCTAATAGGTCAAGTAAACCAAAGTCCTCGGGGGGTGAATGTGAGATTATAGTGAAGGAAAAATTACCTTTTGTGTCACACTTCATGCATTCCACGGAGACCATCTGTGAGATGACACCACCCATGAATGAGAACATTCACTGTTGTAGAGAAAGACCTACAGTAGCTAGTAAAGAGAAACCATGGGTAAGCATAATATAAGATGCAAAAAGATTAAGAACACTTGATCCGTTTTGCCTAATATTTGGCCCAGTCCAGAAGAATCCTTAAGTACATGTTTCTTTTTAAGCATATTTAACTGAAGTCAAGGGGGTACAGATATGCTTCAGCTTAGGCATGTGCTTATCTGCTGTAGCTGATAACTACAAGCTGACAGGGGCTGGGGTGGGGTGGATGCTGAAGTGCACACGTGACAGTCCAGAGTTCGTAAATTTGAGGCCACAGCAGAAGTGCTCATGGCATGGCCCTGTCAGATGCCAAAGAATCTGTAAATTCTGCTAAATACCTTGTTACACAAGGACATAAAGAAAGAAAAAGAAGTGCAAGCTGATGTTTTATCTAGTTATTATTCTTATAAATGTTTCAAAGCACTGAAATTACTTTCCTTTTCTTTCACATTTTATGTTGGTGTATTCTCTGTTAATAACTATAATCTATCTTCTGACACCATCAGGCTATTAGAAAATATATCAATAGATTTCTTCTTTAAATAAAATTAGAACATTACTCTTGTCCATTTGAAGTAATCAAAAAGATTATTTTAGCCTCTCTCTCTTTAATGAAGAAAAGTATATTGCAGAAACATGTCCAGTGGTGCAAAACCAGAAAAAACACAGATAAATGATACTAGCTTTAAGAGGCATTGCATTAATATAATTCTGGCAAGGCCCATAGCCTATGAATTTAGAAAGACTCAGCTGAGACTTGCAAATAAAAAGGCTATCTCGAAAATCAAGCTTCCATCAAGTAATTTCCACACGAGGGAAAAAAACCAAGTTACTCAAAAAGTTTTAAAATATGTCATGGGATAAATGATAAATTCAGAGTCTAACCATTTCTACTCAGATGAACTTCCATTAACTTCTAGTGGAACTTTGCTGATATTTGGATGGAGAGCTCAGGCATTCAGAGTGTCTATGCTGATGCCTAATCCCTAATTATTATTTCTATAGGGCCAACAATATACTAGTTCAGGGATGTCAGCCTTTTACTAACCAAGGGCCATACCATGTGACCTGGACAGCACTGCAGGCCACCTACCCATCCCAGTTTCTGTTCTGTGCACAGGGGCTGGTCTTTCCCTCCTTCTCCCCCCAATGAACCTCTTCTGAAAGACATAAGAAGAGACAATTTAGAGTCACTAATTCAATAAACAGAAGCTGCAGTGTTGGAGGAGAACACCCCCTGCATGGCAGGAAGCTTGGATTGGATCCCTTGGAGCTAACTAAACTCTCTATAGAAACAAGCAGCAAGGGCATTAGCAAAATGCAGAATATAGAATCCGGGGTGGATCCAATGCCCAGGCAATAACAGGGGATCCGCACACCTTTAGTAAAACATGTATCAGTTCACAGGCCAAATTCAATCTCTTCAGGGGCCAGATCTGGTATGCAGGCTGTAGGCTGCTAACTCTTGTACTAGTTGCTTTTCTGTCAGGTATGAGAAAAAAATGTTTCCCCAAGGATTTTATGACCTAGACAAAGAACATACACACAAAGGTTAAGAGAAAGTGTGAAACAAAGCAGTGTTAGCAAAGAGAGAAATATTAGCAACTGTTGTTAGCTTCATTATTTTCCTTTTGATTTGCCTGTGATTGCAAACTGCTAGCAAAAGAGTAGTGAAATTTTCCAGTTGTTTGTACTTTAAAAGTCTTTAGAGAAGAAAACCAGCATGGAAGTCCTTTTGGAATAAGCTGATTTTTATGGAGGGCCTCAAAGTTACTTGAGTCAGGACAGAGTTGTAAGACACGGGAAACAAATCTGCAGAAAATAAGGGAGAAATTTAGTTCTGCAACCTGAATAAGGAAAGAGAGAGAGCAGCTTTAACGACAACACTGTCATGTTTTTATTTTTTGAGGAAAAGACTTTCATCAGCATTAGAAGAGAGTGATTCTTTTTTTTTTTTTTTTACTAAAAACTGTGCTAAAAGCTCACGGTGAAAATGACTTAAATGCTTTTGGAAATTTTATTTCAGCTTACCAAATGAGCACCATCTACTGGAGACATTCACTGACACAACTGCATTGCCACTCTATGTGAATTTGACCCTTGCTGGTGGAATCTCCATCTCTGAAATGTAATTGTGACTCGTGGTGCTTCTAGCAGCTGCTCTGTTTTGCGATTCATCCAAATTACTAAAAATCAATGAATACTGTAGTGGGAAACTGCTTTTATCCTTCTGCAGTGGCTATAAACCTCTGGTTCAATGGTTTTGGAATTTTTTTCAGGAAATAATGGTGGTCCCTAGTTTCTTTTACATCCCTTCAATTTCCTGATTTTAACAGCTGAACAGTAACAATGAGTGAAAGATAAATTTTTTTACCTGGGTGCCAGTTGGAACTGTTAAATCTATAAAAGAAGCAGTATCCAGATCACTGCTGGCTAAGAACCTTTTAGAAGAGCCATTTAAGCTGACTCCAATTGTTTTTTAATGTCTTCTGACATGTTTATGAAAGCAAAAAGGCTCAGTCTTCTAGTAAGGTCAAAAGCTATGTAATATTTCTTGCATCTGGCCATCATCATCATCAGGAATCTGAGTTTTCCATTTGCTGCAGAAAAATGCAGATTTTCTCCTTTAAAGGAGAAAAATGTGGGTTTCCCCTGGCAGGCTGGAAGAGTTTCAGCCAGCAAGGGGCTGCTTGGGACTAGGTGGAACAGGATGACGCCATCACAGGCAGGGAGGCCAAATGTATGTGGTACCTAGGCAGCATGGTAGAGAACAGCTTCTGCAGCTCCCTGCAAGTAAGTCAGGAGCGGGGATGGGGTGGGCATAGGCAACACATGGAGAGGTGTGGGGGGGAGGGCATAGGTGATGTATCAGGGAGGCATGGGGTGGCATGTGCCCCTCCAGATTTGTATGCCCACAGCAGGCATGGGGCTGTAGCCTGGCCAGACCAGCATGAACGAAAGCTTCCTCCATGACCCAGTGGAGAGGACCCAACACAGGAGGGTGGAACAGAGCAGCAAGACTCATTGCTACCACTATTGCCACCACTGCTACTGGGACCCCCCCATGGCAGCCATGCTGCCAGCAGCAAAAGGACTAACAGACCAGGGGTTGGCGCTGCCCTCACTGCCTCCAGCCACTCACTAACCAGCTCTATCCCATCGCTATAGCCTGGATACCATCACCACCACCGCTACTTCCCTCTACAAGGGAACAGACACAACTGCTCCCCAGCTATAAAATGGGGCAAACTTCTACATGACCCCTTCCATGCAATCCCTGGAAAGATATCAGGATTTTTATCAAGAATAGAGTGGGGACCACAAGATTTCTATGGTTTTCTTTGATTTCCTCTAACAGGGATTGACCAGACAGTTTGTAATCTTGAATGGTATTTTCTAGAGGATTTAACTTATGTATATTTTATCTCCTTGCACAAGTATTTTACATTTGACTGCAAATAAACTGAGAGAGCTTCTACCAGATTTTATTTGAGTGGAGTTGCTTGAGGAGAAAGGTACAGTTCATTATGAGTGATGCAGGTAGACTATGGCTGTCAGGATCTAGCCCTATGTTTGCTTTTGGTAAATTCAGTCTTAAGTCAGTTTTGCCTTCTTTAAGTCAAAACTCCTGGATATTTCATCATATTGTGCCTTCCACCATAGTTGAATTTCATTGTCTATAGCTTGTTCCTGGCACTGGAGGGAATTTTTAGCCTTGTGTTAGTCATTTAAAAATGCTAACATGTAGTCCATAAAAAGGAGCATTTCCACTTAACATAACTCAACTGCAGTAAAGAGACTCTGTACCCCAAATAACATAGCTTGTACAATTGTATGCTCAACAGTGAATGACAACCCATTTTTGTAGTTCCCCTACTCTTTTTCTCCATTTGTATACTTTAGTCTAGCACTTAGTTGTCTTTTTCCCCCAGCATTCCTTTTCATGATTTTTTCTACAACTTTATAATAAAAATTACTAGTTATTTAAAATATTAGTTTAGACATGGGAGAAATTTGGAATTATAATCTTTTTGGTAATTAATTCTAAAAGAGGATATTTTTGCATTATTTGATGGTGGGGGTGGCATGCTTAAAAAGTTCAAACTCCCTAAGTCATTGAAGAACTTTAAAATGACTATATTGCTGTAGTGCCAGAAAAGACCAGACCTTCAAATTAATATTACATTGGCAGCAGGTTTTTACAGCTGACTTTCAGGGCTTTCTTTGCTGGCTCCCCTGTTTAATGAGCAGTTTGATTTAAAGCTTAAAATTATTAAGTGTTCCACTGGAGTCATCAATAATGCAGTTTATAATATTCCAATCGAGCACATAAAACTACATTTGTCTTCCAGTAACAACACACTTTAAGTAGCCTGACCTCTTCAGATATATAAGAGCATGCAATTAGTGCAATTTGTCACAGGTCTTTTACATTTTAATAAGATGTAATTAATTGTCTGTTTCATCTAATTAACTTTGAAACACTGACAGTTCTTGCTCTTCTCATACAGAGCAATGCTCCCTATTTGCATTGCTAATAATGGACAGAGAATTCCTGGGTATAATACATCTGTATACTTGTGCAAACCAGAAGACATTGTGGTGACTTGACATGTGCCAGATCAACACTCGGTATCCCAAAATTGTGCTGTTGGACAGGAGGGCATGATGCACAATTATATACACATTATAACACACATAAACTACACAAACACCACTATGAGTTCACACACATAGACATGCACAAACACACAATTTTGTGGTTGTGTGTTAACACTAAGGGGCGTTGGGGTAGCTTGGTGCTTGGAGTTACTTGAGGTCAAGTGGCCCCAGGGTTACTCAAGGTCACTGGGGCTTGGGGTTACTTAAGGTCAGGTGGCCCCTGGGGTGACTTGAGGTCATTGTACCCCAAGGCACACTGGAGTAAGACAGGGCAGCAGGACACAAATGGAGGGAGTTCAGGGAGAGAAGGCAGAGAGAGACAGGGATTGGGGAGAAGGCAGAAGCAGAGAGAGAGAGACAAGCAAGAACAGAGAGAAAGAGAGAGAGACTGGGAGAAGGCAAAGGTGGAAGACAGAGGGCTAGAACTGGGAGACCAAAGAGTAGGGCCAGGAGGTCAGTGAAGAGGGAGGCAAAGCTAGAGCCAGGGAAGATAGAGGTGGCAGAGAGGAATGAGGCCCAGAGGGAGGTTAGAGAGACAGGGATTTATTTGGGAGCCTGAAGCAAGACAGAGACCAACTCAGGAGAAAGAATATCAGTTTAATTAAATAGGCAGTATATTATACAGCTCATGAAGTTATTGGTTCCTGCACACACACACCCACAAGCACTCACACACATGCACCCACACAATGATAGCAGGAAAGAAAAAGGCTTGGTGGAAAGATTGAAGTTAAGTGTGTAGGGACAGAGTCCAGGTCCTTTTCTTGGGGGAAGAAGGTGGGTGATAGCTACCTATTCTGGGCTGAGAGTTGATCCTCAGTGGTCAATTGGGGTCTTCTCCAGCAAGGTGTTGTCCAGAGGGGTTCGCCGGCAGGGCATCTGGGTGGATAGGTGGCATGGCACAGTTCTGGTACAGATGGAGAGGACATCCCAAGGAGGTCACATTCTACCACCTCTTTTATAGGGGTGGGATACATGTGTCTCCTAGAGGAGGGACATGTCCAGGCAAGGAAAGTCCTGATTAGATGCCTATGTACAGATTCAGGTGTCCTCATTGTCTGGTAGGACACAATGGTGCGGTTGCTGGTTTCTGTAGGGTCTTTGTCTTCCAAATGTTGAGTTCCTGTAGGTTCTTTATCTTTCAAATGCTGGGTTTTGTTTCTGTTCCTGGGTGAGGTCTGTGGTTCCTGGGTGAGTCAATGCAAGGCAACAGTCGGGTCATTGAGTTGATGGTCCGGTCGTTACTGATCATTCAGTAGAGGCCTGCTACCATTGTACCTCAAGCACCCTCATTCATTCCCATTCATTCAGGAACCAATTTACATGAAACTGGCTAGACATGAGTCACAGTTACAAAGTAGGTTACATCCGGGCAGAGGACACAAGATGGAGGCTTGACATATAGAATGGAAACTTGACATTACTGTACAGACACAGGCCTAAATCATATAAATTCAATATAAAACAGTAAAAATCAACAGAAACATAATAGAACACTATTTACAATATAAAAGGGGCTTGTTACTATGCAGGAGTATAAGAACTTAGCTTACCTAGTATTACTTGTGATCACTTATAAGGGATAGAGAGGGCAGAGAGAAAGTCAGAAATGGCTGGGGAAGGGGAGGAAACATATTTTAAAATAATAATTAAGAAAAGAAAAACTGGGGGGGGGGGATTACTACAATTGGACCTAGCCTATATGCATATATGTAGTTATGTAACTTTTCTAGTGCTGGTGTTATCTGTTCAGTTGTCAGATCTTTAGGCCAGCAAGTTGGTGCTTTTACAGAACCTGAAATTACTGCAGAATCCCTAGTATGAATAATAAAAGCAGAGCCCCAATGACTTAAAAAACCCAACAACCTGGTATTATTATGCGAGTTAAAGGATAAGTCTAATTATAGTGTAAATATTATGAACACGCAGGGATAATTCCACCTATTAGGCACCTAAATGTGATCCTATTTCACCCTGCTCAAGCCCCTGACAACCGTTAATACAAATAGGTAGATTGGTCCTTCTTAATGCTTTTTAAAAGATTTAAACAGAGACAAGTAGGATCACACTTAAGTTATACTGGGCACATCTACATGTGCCTATTAATGAGCATCAATAAACTCAGGTGCTTATTACTCTGGAGTATATCGCTGCCAGGCGCACGTCTGCACTTGTGCATGGGATTGCAGCACATTCAGCTGGGGCAAAATAGCCCCAGCTGGCAAAAGGTCTAGGAGCCTGCCAGCCTGGGACTTCTCCCCCCAACTCAATGTGCTGCAGAGGGGCTGGCTGGGGCATGAGGGTGCTTCAGCATGTAGTTAGTCAGCAGGCAACCTCCACACTGAAGCATCCTTATCCCCCAGCCAGCCAGGGCAGCATCTATATATGTGTGCTGATGCAGAGTTTTAGTCTACTGTGCAATAAATGTCTCCTGTAGATGCTCCCACTGATTCCACTTATGTGCCTACTAGGCCCACACACTTTACTAATTGGATCAGATCTTTCCACTCTTCAAAACTTTGATCAGAATAAAGAGGTTAACTATTGGAAATTGAGCTTTTTAAAAAACTCCCAATCATAACATGACATTTAATGCAAATAATCACTTTTAAAATACAGGAGATTTATTTGATATTCTTTTCCATGATGGTTTTAAGTGCTTGGAGGGTTTGAACTGGAGCTAAATGCAATCTAATTCAACTGAATATCAAATAAAAGGCATACACACTTTCTCCTGTTGAATAGTATACGACTCTTCAAATCATTCCATAGGTTTCAATGAAGTACTTGAAAACTACAGAACATGATTCAGAAGCTGGCCTGAAGATAGTGACAAAAGAGAGAAAAATGACAAATTTCCCTTCAATATAGATATTGAACCAAAATATTAATTTGTAGAAGAAACACATGTTATGGTATATGAATCTATGTGTTTTGCATTTTTTACAAATATTTGTTTAAAAAATAAAGCTATTATACAAACTAAGGTTCAATATGCTCTTTCATGAGTGCCCACTATAGTGATATATAAATCTTCACTTTCTAGAATATATAGACACTGACAGGGACAGAATGAGCACCAAAGCATATATGAGGTAGAAATGATTTTTTATTACTTTAGGTATTTCTAGATGTCAGATAAAAATGAGAACATTGCTAAGAATTTTGCAGAATGACAGCTGTGCCTTATGGATAGCATTCTATAGTTTGATGTATGAGGCAGAAAATGTGAAAAATATTGTGAGGTACTAGCTTGACATAATGATGGAGAGCCACAGAAAGCATGCTAGCACTGGAGGAATCTAATAGACCACCATTAAATAAGGTAAGACTTTAGTTCTGCCTACCAAAGAAACATCAAGCCAGGCCTTCAAAATATGTAAATATCAAGATTGCATTTCATGTCCTTCTACTAGTTACTTATTTAGATTCTGGTTTTTTTAAGATAATTACTTGTGAAATTTTACAGATATGATAGCACTTTGCAGAGCTCCTTCTTACATCTATAAACTGCAGAGGTGCTAAAAAGTATTTTTTAAGCAGGCTTTCAGTATTACAGAATTTGCTCTGTGATCTAATAAGGGAACATGCATAACAGTTTAAGAAAACACACTATACTTGTACTTAAAGATTGATAGGCAATACTCATGCATTGAAAATGTAGTATAAAATACCCAGCATAGTTTCATTCATTAAGGACTGTTCCACTAAACTCGGCATTTAGTGAAGAAAAAAGCTACAGTTTAGGAATCAAAGTAAACAGTCAATCTTCTTAGGGAAGTTATTTTCTCAATCTTTTCCAGAGATACCATAAAATAGACCTACAACTGTATGTGTACATACTGTATGAGCAAAATGAAAACAGGATCAAACTCTACATTTCTAATATTCATTTAACATGTGTCACACAAGTAGCAATGTATACTTGAATGATCATATTTTCCTTGCATTCGACACACGCCTGAATAAGATAAATGCCTTGTTTGTGAAAGGCAGATGTGCTGAGCTCCAGAGCCCCAACTGAACTCCATGCTGGCAGCAGCTGCACACACACCTTGGGGTGCAAAGCTGGCAAGGAGGCAGCACAACCCTGGACCCTCCCCCACCATACATCCCAAGGAGCACCACCACTGCAAAGCCAGTGTTGGAGCTCTGGACCTAGTTGCAGCTGTTTGCAACCTCCCAGTTGCCTGCTGCAGCTGCCTAGAGCCTGGGCCAGGAGGCTGCAAGCAGCTGCACTGGGCTGCAGAGCCCTGGCCAGGCTCTGTGATGGTGGCTGCAAACACACCTCAGGTAGATGGCAGGGGAGGGGCGGGGGGGTTGTGCTTCCCCAAGCCCATTCCCAGCAATATGCCCCAAGGTGTGCATATAACCACCACTGTCACAGAGGACAGCCAGGACTCCAGGGCATGGTGCAGCTGTTTGCAGCCTCCTGGCTGCCTGTCACAACTGGCCCAGGCTCTAAGCAGCTGGAGCAGGCAGGTGCGCCATGGTCCAAAGCCCTTGCACCAGGTCCATGGCAGCAGCAGCGGTTGCACATGCACCTTGGGGTACATGGCAAGGAAGAGGCCGGGGTAGTACAACCCTGGCTCCTCCCCTGCCATCTGCCCTGAGGTGTGCGTGCATCCACCGCCAGCAACAAGGATCATGCCCGTTGCAGTTCCCCTGCCGTCTGCCTCTGGTATGCCAAGCCAAGGCATGAGGCAAGGTTGGGGTGTTTTTGGCACTCCAGCCAAAAACTTTACCAACCCCTGTGTTAGTATTATTTTCCTCCTTCAAATACAACCCACACTTTGAACAGAAAAATTCATATATGTAAGAAGAGAAATTAACTCTATTTTCAACAATTTCAATACTTGATAATATAGCACAGAGTAGGTAATTAAGAATAAACTGACTTTGATCTCATGGCAGTTCTACACTGAATTGACTTTAATTCAGTTAATTCTACACTATTCTACACAGATCATTTTACCATGTCAATCACTGTGATATCTGAGCCGCTACTCCTGCTTGATAGCATTTAACTAAATTCAATTTTATTATTTTTCTAATGATACAATTATGTAAATTTTGAGCAAAGGAAAACAACAAAAAAACAAAATTTTTGGTCACTGCATAATATGCACAAATTAAGAGAAATCCTTTTTGTAAATAATTCCATGAAATAGCCAAAGGCTCAACAAACATTAGAGATACAAAGCAAACTGTAGTCGTATTAAGTGTGCATATCAAAGAGAACAATCTTCCATTTTGACATATTAAACAGTAAGCAGTGGACCGCATCTGTGTGCAAACAAAGAAAAGAGAAGGAAAAGAGCAAATATTCATAAGAAGATAATAAAGAATCATTCAATTTATTCTTTTTAGGATCTACCCTAATCTACTGGTTGGATGGTGAAATTTAGTGCCACCTCACCTCGTTGTTTATGGAGGGGGAGGAGTTACATTTTGTATATTGGGCGGAATCAGCCAAATCAGTTCCAAATTCTATTCACTGAACAGAGTTCAATTGTTCAAGTCCATGTGGCACTACCACCAGCAAGTATCCTACCTCCCAGACTCTTCAGCCTAGGGCTTTAGATACTCTGTTTTTAATTAGAGTGGTTCCCAGCTCATTCAATGAGTTTTAATTAAAGCAACCCCATGGCCATTTTGAAATGCAGGATGCTTAATACATGTGATGGTGAGACATGTTGGAGTGTTGCTGGCATGCAAATAAGTACCACAAAGAGGTTGTCACACAGCAGCTTACCATGTTTTCTAGACCTCTAATAACTTTTGTTTCTCTCTTCTAGGTTTTCTTCAATTTGTCATGTATTCCTTGATGTGTGACCAAAACTGGAGAGAGTACTCCAGTAAGACCTTAACAATTCCAGCACATAGGATGCCTGCCAAAAAAAAGGTTCCCATCAGCCTATTTTTCCAATGCTCAGTGTTGGCTGCATTTAATCAACCTCAGAGTTGGTTTCCATTGCTGAGCACATGCTGCTTTTGGTTTCAATTTAATTAAAGATATTTAGTGAGATTTCCTTGTATGTAATTATAAGACAAGGTTTTTTTCCCCCCATGCCAGTTCAGGGAAAAAAACCTCATCTTGGAATTGAGTGAATAGTGTATACATACATATATGTGTGTGTGTGTGTGTGTGTGTGTGTATTTTCTAACTTTAATTAAACTAATGTTTGTAGGAAACAATACTAAAGCATATACTAACGATCACATCTCAGAATAAGCAATTTTTTTTCTACAATTTCAAGTCATTTTGTTAATGTAAGAAAATTAGAGCCCTTTAATCCTATATGCCATGGGCGGGCAATTATTTTGGGTGGAGGGCCACTTAGTGAGTTTTGGCAAGCTGTCGAGGGCTGCATGGGTAACCCCACCCCTTGCCAGGTGCCCCGCCCCCTGGTCATCATCTTGGGACCAGAAGTCCCACCCCTGACCTCTGACCCTTGCCACCATAAGTACCTCCCCTTGCCCCTGGAAGTACTCCTTCCGAGAAGAGGGATTGTTATCTTAGAACCGGAAAAAAACAAATTATGTACTAAAAATCAAATAGCCATAATATTATATTTTAATTCAATTAAAAATATATATTTTTATCCTGATATGTGTGTGTTTGTGCTTTACATATAAAAGTGATTGGGCCTGGCTGCCTCCCGCTCCATGAGCAAACCAACAATGGGCGGGTGGCTGTGCCAGGTGCTGGAGAGGAGCCGTGACTGCTTTTTTGCTCCAAAAGTTTCTGCAGCCTCCCTGAGCTTCCCGTGCCCGAGGCTGGGACCCTGCTAGGTCATGCCACCTCCAGCAGCCTGAAGAGGCAACCTGCACTGGCCCTGGGGCTGGCCAGGAGCTTCCTGGGGCCCCTGGGCTCTTCACAGCCGCAGGAGCTTCTACAGCAGAAAACTGACCGCGGCTCCGCTCCTGCAGCAGCCTCCCACCTGTCCTGGGGAGCGAGCTGCCGCTGGGCCTTTGTGGGGCGGGGGGGCCCAGGCCTTCCCCCCAGGGTGGCAGTGCTCAACAGAGCCTCCCATGGGGAAAGCACCCAGGCTGTTGCAGCCCCAAGACTCAGGCACAGGATACAAGTTCCACACCGGCTCCCTGCACCCAGGGCCATGTCGCCACCAGCTCCTGCTTCCCCCAGTGGCCCAATACCCCCCATGCTGCCCTCAGTGCTGGACAGTGGGTTTGGGAGCCAGCGACAGCTAGGTGGTGCCCTGGGGCCAGTGCCAGTGGGGCCCAGAACAGGGTGACAAGAGGCCGGGGTGCAGCTGGCTGGGCTCTATGGAGATGGGCTGGGCTGCCCTAGCAGGGAGAGAGGGGAGCCAGCCCACTCTGGGCCCCACCGGTGCTGGTTCCCATATGCCCCCTCAATCCCAGCCCCCTGCCCCAGCCCTGTGGCCTGTCGGGGACCAGCGCACACAGCCCTGACCCCCTTTTACCTGAGTTTCCCACTCCACCACAAGCGGGAACAGCCCCATGGTCCCTCCAGCTGTGGGAGGTGGGGCAGGGCAGGGTGGGCCCTGCTCTTCCAGGGGCCTGCTGTGGCTTCCCCTGGGTCCTACTGCCCTGGCTCCTGTCACTTTTGACAGGAGCCAGAGGCAAATAAATATTAATTTTTAAAAATTTTCTAGGGGCCCTGTGGGCCAGATAGAATGTCCTGGTGGGTCAGGTCTGGCCCATGGCCCATATTTTGCCCACCTCTGCTATATGCAAAAAGATTAGAGCCCAATATTAGTCATGAAATTTCACTGTTCCATAGTGATGCCAAGGTTAATGTAGGTTCCCAAGTTGACAAAGATGAGGAAGATAGTTTCATAGTTTCATAGTAGCTAGGGTCAGGAGGGACCTGAACAGATCATCTAGCCTAACCCCCTGCCACAGGCAGGAATGAATGCTGGGTTCACAAGACCCCAGATAGGTGATCATCCAACATCCTCTTGAATTTGCCCAAGGTAGGGGCGAGGACCACTTCCCTGGGAAGTTGGTTCCAGATTTTGGCTACCCTAACTGTAAAATATTGCCTTCTGATCTCTAACCTAAACCTTTTCTCCATCAGCTTATGACCATTGTTCCTCGTCACCCCAGGTGGTGCTGGGGAGAAAAGGGCTCTGCCTATTTGCTGTTGATCTCCCCTGATGAGCTTGTAGGCAGCCACCAGGTCCCCCCTCAGCCTCCTCTTGCTGAGGCTGAACAGGTTCAGGTCCTTCAGTCTCTCCTCATAGGGCCTGTCCTGCTGCCCTCTCACCAAGCGGGTGGCCCTCCTCTGAACCCTCTCCAGGCTGTGGCGGCTCATGTTCATCTTGGAGTCAATAATGACTCCGAGATCCCTTTCTGCCTCTGTGCTTTCAAGAGGGGAACTCCCCAGCCTGTATGTATGCTATGGATTCCTTCTCCCAAGGTGCAGCACCCTGCATTTGTCTACGTTGAACCCCATCGTATTCTCATCTGCCCACTTTTGTAGTCTGTCTAAATCTATGTGCAGCCTCTCTCTCCCTTCAAGTGTGTCCACCTCGCCACACATCTTAGTGTCATCAGCAAACTTGGACAGCATGCTTTCCACCCCCTTGTCCAAGTCATTGATGAAGTTGTTAAACAGTGCGGGCCTGAGGACCAAGCCCTGGGGTACCCCACTGCTCACATGTCACCAGGTTGAGTACAACCTGTCCACCACTACTCTCTGGGTTCGCCCCATCAGCCAATTTTTTACCCATCCAACTGTGTAGGCATCAATGCCACAGTCGCTTAATTTATTGATGAGGATGGGGTGAGATACAGTGTCAAAGTCCTTCTTCAAGTCTAGAAAGACTACGTCCACAGTGACACCATCATCCAAGGATTTAATCACCTGGTCATAAAAGGCAATCAGGTTGGTCTGGCAGGACCTGCCTTTGATGAACCCATGCTGATTGCCCCTGAACATCATCTCCCCTGCAGGCCCCCCACAGATGTGCTCCTTGATGATTCTCTCCAAGATCTTCCCAAGCACTGAGGTGAGGCTTACAGGCCTATAGTTACTTGGATCCTCCTTCCTTCCCTTCTTGAAAATTGGGACCACATTAGCCAGTTTCCAATCCGCCGGCACCTGGCCAGATGACCACGAATGCTCATATAGCCAGGCCAAGGGCTCCACGATGACCCCTGCCAGCTCCGTCAACACCCTTGGGTGGAGGGCATCTGGACCTGCAGATTCAAAAATGTCTAGCCCTTCCAGAAGATCCCTAACTACATCTGCCCTGACTGAAGGCCTGATAGAGCTGTCCCCAAGATTGTCCCTACCTCTGGTAGGTGGGATATCCAGGTTCCTATAGATAATAGGAAAGATGGAGGAAAGATAATGGAAAGATGGAGGAATAGGTGAGACCATTTTAAAAGTGTCTTCATAGCATAGATAGAGGGGTGTTGGAGTTACCAAGGCAAGTAGAATTTTAATTTCAAAATGCCTTACTCCCTTTTTAGTGGTAAAGTACATCTAAAATTTTTACATTAACATATTTTTATAGAATGTCTGTAATCTTATTCTTCAAATGTGCAAGCACATTACCCTTGATTAAGATGCCTGTCAAGGATTTGATATTCTCCTTTTGGGTTTGTATGTCATTAATCTTACCCTAAAGATCTTTCTTATTCTTATTTCTAGACTCAATTTTCTGTTCTGGGTCAACCATTTTTGATTAAATCAAATCTAGAGATGATTCACATTAATTAAGCTTGGACTGTAGGCTTCAGACAACAGTGAAAATAATTTCCAAAGTTTTGTAAGTATCTTGTATTGAAAGTTTTTGGGTTTTTAGGCATAGGTCCCCAATTAGCTAACTGGACATCAGCAAAGCAGTAACATCAGAGATTGGCCATGCATGAGGATGGAAGGATAAAGGATACCTGTTTTTTCTTCTTTCAGTTCCCTTTTGGTGATGTGCGGG
Organism: Alligator sinensis; assembly: GCF_000455745.1. Lineage (NCBI taxonomy): Eukaryota > Metazoa > Chordata > Crocodylia > Alligatoridae > Alligator > Alligator sinensis. The sequence goes on along the minus strand of NW_005842511.1, from coordinate 197,131 downwards.
CCGGGAGCGATCCGGGCCCTTTTTGTGCTCTGCGCGGGCTGTGGCCAGCAGCCCGGGCACGCTGGGTCGGAGAGAACGGGCGACACGCTAGAATTAGGCACAGACGCGTAGTGGTTGATTTAAAGATTGTTTACTTACACCGAAGATGGTCGCGGTGTAGGCTGGACAGTTTCCCAGGCACAGCTCCGATTAAATCCTCGTTTGAGGACTACAACAAGCTTGGGTCTCTCCCACGGAGTTGTTGAGGCTCCGTGGGTCTTTTTATTCACTCACAATTCACTCACATGAAGTTTGCTAGGCTCCGTGGAACTTTTGCTCGCAGGGAGAGGGATACGTCGAGAATTGCGAACGGCAACGGGGAGAGGCTAGAGGCTGATCAGACCCCTGTTGCCTGCTTGAAATGCACTGGGTTCGATAGGCTCCGCAGCGCTTAGAGATCTTCACACAGCGTGAAGTCTCCTCCTCCTG
>NW_005842511.1:192302-194065 GCF_000455745.1 Alligator sinensis | reverse complement strand
CTCCTGATCCCATCCTCATCGCCACGTGCTCTGTGCGGGCTGTGGCCAGCAGCCCGGGCACGCTGGGTCGGAGAGAACGGGCAACACGCTAGAATTAGGCACGGACGCGTAATGGTTGATTTAAAGATTGTTTACTTACACCAAAGATGGTCGCGGTGTAGGCTGGATAGTTTCCCAGGCACAGCTCCGATTAAATCCTCGTTTGAGGACTACAACAAGCTCGGGTCTCTCCCACGGAGTTGTTGAGGCTCCGTGGGTCCTTTTATTCACTCACAATTCACTCACACGAAGTTTGCTAGGTACCGTGGAACTTTTGCGCGCAGGGAGAGGGATATGTCGAGGATTGCGAATGGCGACGGGGAGAGGCTAGAGGCTGATCAGACCCCTGTTGCCTGCTTTAAATGCGCTGGGTCCGATAGGCTCCGCAGCGCTTAGAGATCTTCACACAGCGTGAAGTCTCCTCCTCCTGGTGTTCGTGGAATCCTCCAACTTGGGCGGAAACCACTCAAGCTTTTTATACGGCTAGCAAGCCAATCACTAGCCGCCACGTGTGAATAATTTCACGCAAGCCAATAATGGGGCTCGAATTATAATACAAATGGCGGGAACTCTTTGCAAAGTGCATCTCTGTGCTGCAAAGAAGAAATGCACACTGCAAAGAAAGCTACGAATTGGCAGGAAAATAATTCAGTGGTGCCAAAGCACACACAAAACAAAAATCACACCTTTGGGTTGTGACAGGTGACACAAAATAGCCAAAAGATATTGATTTGTCAATCAAATTGCCATCCTTTTCTTTTAAATCAAGAGCTATAGGAGATATAAAAAGTCATTTTGGGTACACATAGGAGTTACATTTAAATTAATCTAACCCACTTTGGTTGATCTAAATTGCCCAATCATGCAGGTATTCAGAGGGCTTAAATTGATGAAAAAATGGTGCCCCTGATATAAGTTAGTTCACCTCAATGGGTGCACTTAGATTTAAAAAAAAAGTTAACCAAATCTAGGAAATGCCTGAATGTGTTTGCTGCACAGCCCTCTGTTGGGAAAGACCATCCATTTTCACCAGCCCCAGGGATAAGTAACCTCACCCCTACAACTCTGACTTGAGTCAGGGTAAAAATGTTCCCCTTCATTAGAGTTCCGAGTAACTCTATTGTAGCAGAACCCCCAGTTTTTTCTTTTTTTTTTTAATTTATTTAAAAATGCATTCCCTCCCCCTCCCCAACCATTTCTAACCTCCTCTCTCCCTCTCTATTTCCTACAGCTAAGTATAAGTGAGCTCATACTTAGGATAAGCTTTAAACATTTTTATTTTGTTAGCAAGTTTTTGGTTTTGGATATCCACTGTTTTATATTGTATTATTATTAGGTTTGTATTGATTCTTACTGTTGTATATTGTATTATTTTCATTTTCGTATTGATTCTTATTGTTTCATATGGATATGTATGGTTTAGGCTTGTGTTTGTAAGTGAACCAAAGTCATGTCAAGTTTCCATTTTATATGTCAAGCCTCCATCTTCTGTCCTCTGCCTGGGCATCCCATGTTGCAACTGTATGAGTCACGTACCCCTCCCATGTAAGTTGGTTCCTGGATGAATGAGAATAATTGGGAATCATTGAAATACAATGGTAGCAGGCCTCTACTGAATGGCCTGTAATGACTGGACCATCACCTCGCATTGATTCATCCAGGAACCACGGACCTCACCCAGGAACAGAGACAAGACCAGCATTTGAAAGACAAAAGACCCTGCA
>NW_005842511.1:182445-191485 GCF_000455745.1 Alligator sinensis | reverse complement strand
TCTAGCTGCCCCGGAGCCATCCTCTGGCTCCCCACACCCAGACCCCCTCTTTAATACCCACACTTTCCCTTAGTCCCATTTTTCCCTCTCCCTACCTACTTTTTCAGCTCCCCCACAGCTCTGGCTCCAGACCCAGCCTGTGTGCTGGCATGCTTCCCTGTTCTGCAGGCTTTCGGCATTGTCTTTTAATCAATTAAGATCAATTAACCTAAAGTTACCCCTGAGCCTCAGTTCTTTAAGCCCAGGCCCCTGTAGTCTACCGGTTCTAATCCCGGTCCTAGTAACTTTAACTCCCTACATTTCTACTTTCTTACCTTAACCTTTCCCCAGGTATCCCAAGTACACTAAGCACATACATATCACAACACCCAACTTAGGAACTCACTTGTGTGTATGTGTAGGTGGGTGGTAGGTGTGTGAATTAGTGAATACACATATATATACATATATAGATATCATTGTATGGTATATGAATTAGTAACCCACGTATGTGTATTGGATATGTGGGTGTTGGTAACTGGTAACTGATTCTGTCTAAATTTGGTGTGTGTAGCATGTATGGGCTTAAACTGGTTATAGGTGTGCATGAACCTAGACTAGTTGTTTTAAATGTGTGTGTATCTGAGTAGCTAGTGTGAGTGTGTATGTGTGTGTATATATATGGCATTGTGTGCATGATATACGAATTAGTGATCTGTGTCTAACTTTTGGAGTGTATAGTGTATGTGCTTGAATTGTTGATAGGTATGCATGTGCCTAGGCTAGTTTGAATGTGCATGTGCCTGAGCTGGTAGTGTGCGTGTGTATGCACTTAATTGATTTGTGTGTTTGTATATGTGCAATTGTGTCACACCCTCCTGTCTAACAGTGCAATATTGAGATCCTGAGCGTTGGCCTGACCCCCCAGGGCAACACTATTATTATTAACAAATTCATGGGTCTTTATACATCTATTTCCATTTTGATACAGCCTTTGTTTTATCAGTATCAAGTTACTTGGTTTCATAAGAAAATCAAGTGATAAGCAATTGCAACAAATTTGAGATGGACCATGTATAATCTTTAATTGAACAACCAACAGCCCTTTATAAATCCTGAAGTAATAAAGTAGTAATGCTTATGACCTTATTAGTCATGCATAAAAATTACTGGGGGTTACATTTTCAAAAGCTCTCTTTAAAATCCTGCATGCATAATTTCTCTGCTTGTAGCTCATATTTGCACACATAAATCATTTAGTTCCAGGATCAGAAATAACACGTGTCAAAATCCTACATGAAAACCTTCCTGTATAGCATTTCTTGCTGGGAACTAGTTATGCTTCATAAAGCTAGTTGGGATGAAATTTCTAGTCAAACTATGTTTACTCTAAGATCAGGATAAACATATACTTCTTTTTCCATTCAAAATGATCTTGCATGATAGAATGAAGAACACACACAAAAATTATGGATGACAAGCTGTGCGGGATTGCAAGCACTTTAGACGATAGGGTTCAAAATTATCTTGATAAATAGGAGGAATAATGCAAAAGCAACAAGATGAAGTTCAATAAAGACTAGTACAATGTATTATATTTAGGAAAGAGATAATGAAACACGGGAATACAAAACAGGGAAATATCTAACTAGGCAGAATCACTGCAGAAAAGTGTCTGGAGGTAACAGTAGATCACAAAATGAGTAAGAGTTAATAATGTTGAGCTCTTGCAAAAAAGCCAAGTGGTTTTATATATGAGGCACAGGAGGTAATTACTCTGATCTATTCAGTGATAGTGGAAGCTCATAACATACTGTGTCCATTTGGGGCATAATACTTTTAAGAAAAATGTAGACAAATTGGAGAAAGCCTGGGGGGGAAATGCAAACAAGACTTATGAGGACAGGTTGAAGAGCTAGGTTAGTTTAGTTTTGGTTAAAAGAAGACTGACTGGGAACCTGATAACAATTTTCCAGTATGTAAAAGATTTCTATAAAGAGGGTCAATTGTTCATTTACACTGAAGGAAAGAAAGAAGCAATCCATTTAATTTACTGAGAAAAGAGTTAGGTTAGATATTAGGACAATTTCTCTGTCTGAAATGTTCTCAATATGATTAAACTTCCTCTAAACATGGGCATATATCCTATTAATGCTGAAGTTCCTTCCAACCCTACATTTTTAATATAGTTAAAAGGTTAATGCTAATATACATCAACATTTGAATGACACTGAACTTGTATCTTGAATCAGTGGTATGTGTATTTTGTGATATATACTGAAATCTGTTTGTGGTGGAAAGTATTTTTGATTTGTTCATAGAAATGTTCAAAATGAAAGGTTATTCTAAAAGACTTTATTCCATTTATAATATGCTGTACATTGATCTACCTCAGAAGAGGAAATACACTGCAAAAGTTTAGCATTGTTGAAAGAAGCTGAAATGCAGATATGATTGATGTCAGCATCCAGCAAAGGACGAATGGGAAGTTGGTAAATGCCACATATACATAATGCTTTGATTTTTAAAAGACATCTGGGTTTCAGTCATCTTACTTGACATTTCCCCCTTACATTTCAAGTTATTCTTTGGTATAAATCACATGTTTGTCTAAAGTATTCTGCTGTAAAATCTGCTTTGATCATTTTGATAATCTCTTTTGGGCTTTCTAGAGGCAGCTATAGTTATAATAAATAGGCCACAAGCCTTGTTTACAATAGAGACTAGTTTGTGATTTTCTCTGTCAAAAATAAAAAAAAGAAGAAAGGATAAGTTTGGGAAATTTTAAACTATAAGTAGGAACTTTAAATTTTATTCCAGTTATTGTGCTCAACCTTTTTAGACTTGAGGTACCCCTGGATTGACTCAAGGCACCCCTTGGAAAATGCCAGGTCAGAGTTTTCACCCTTTTCTTGCCTACAGAAAAATAACAGAGCAGTTCTTTTGTTTCAAAGAACTAAGAACGACCACAAGTATGGATTTCTATTTGAAATCTCTGAGTTTGTCTTGTGAATCATATCTGTAAACCTAACAGCACGAACGTTGTGTGGCACCCTACAACACTCTTGAAAGAATTTCAAGCCACCCACTCTATTGTGGCACCCTGTTGAGAATACCTGCTCAGAAGGGTCACACAGGTTGCTGAAGTTCTCTGCTTTAAAGGTGAATGGATATTGTAGCAGGGAGACAGTGGCCCTGTTATGGAGCTGCCCAAGAGACATGAATTGTCAATTAGGAATGCCTAGACCAGCAAGGGAGCTGATTTGGAAACTTATTAATTGGAAATTGAGTGTTCCCAGACTGGCAGCAATGCTGGCTGAGAGCTGTTAATTGATACTTAGAAACTTTGTATAATAAGAACAAAGGCTGATTCAAGACCTCCCCTGGAAGGGGAACGGGTGCTGCAGGCACTCAGCCTCTCTCCCCTGGATCAGATCAAAAGTGGAGCTCAATCACCTGCTCTCAACCAAATAGCAAACATCCTTTGGGTTGGGGGGGGGGTTCACTATAACTCATAGTGCTTTCTGCAAAGTTCCATGAGTTACAGTGGGGAGCTGCATGTCTGTCAGTTCCCTTAGTTAGAACTCAAGCTTTGACCCGCTTCCTATTACTTTTCATAACATTTCCAATTTAGGAAATAGTCTAAAATAACTATAATGTTTTCACAAATTTTATTCACAATTTGACCCTGCAAACATTTTCTCCCAAATTATGCACGTGAAAATTTTCATGTGTATAGATCAATTCAAATTACAATTAAAAACTATTTCCATGAGTAAAGGGGAATATTAAGTCCCAAGTCTGAGTAAAAAAAGAGATGAGCTCCTGAATTTGATCTTTTGACTCAAATAAAACTGTCAAGGAATTAAAGTTGAAATGTAAACATAAATACAGTCATAAGTCTTGCCTCCAGTAAAACCCTCGGGCAGGTTGGAAAAATTTGAACTGTGAAGATTTGCCTGCAGGCAAAACAGTTTGCTAAAAGTGTAGTGGTTCATTTAAGAGATATGTGAATACCTGCAAAATGTTCGGGTTTGACAGGTTTCATTCCTGTCTATGTGTCTTCTTCACAACCTCTCCCCCCACGCCCCTTACAAAGGCGCTGTTAGAGCACAATCTGAATCCAGCTCCATCAAAGCAGAAACAGTCTGTCATATCTAAATTTTGGAAGCTGAAAGGCAAAGTCTTTGACATGTATAATATGTTTTCTTTGGAATTTGGGGAGGGAAATCAAACAAACAAACAAACAAATAGTGCTTCTTAAGTTCTCTGAATTTTATGACCAGTTGCATTGCATCAGCTTGTTTTATGACAGCCAAACTCATTATTACAGGTGAATGAGCCAGAAAAATTCTGAATCCATAAGCAATACCCTGAGGTTTGCATTGAACACAAAGGACAAACATGTTCTCAATCTTTTTTGTCTTAGCAATTCTTAAATTATATTCACAGCATTAATCATGCATGACACTGATGCAGGTTGTCAGCCTTAATCCCCTAGAACTGTGCCTTAGCTGTTGTGATGTATTCACAAAAACCCAGTTGTGAGGATGCCAACAGTACAACAGAACAGCTAAAGAATGAAGTACTCATTGTTACTCTGACAATTAATGAGATTTTAAATAAATGATCTATGCCTCAAATTCTATTTGACATTTATAGAAGTTATGCTCATGAACTGCTTGCAGGATTGGCCCATAGCCCCATTGCTGTATTTTATTTAATAAATATAAGAGAAAAACATTCCTACAAGTACTGTAATAGCTAAGGCTCTTTCAGCTTTGATGCTGTTAAGTTTTAACTACATTAGGACAAACAACCAAAAACAAATCTCCAACAAAGCTACTACAACTTTTCATCAGAATCTAAAGTATAGCTAAACAATACCAAATATCTATTAACATTCAAATCAGTAACAATAAAGAAACAAACTGATAGGATTATTGAAAGCTGGTAGATTTAATGGCAATGATCTCTGCTAACTTTATTTTAAAAAACAGAATGGACACTTTATAATTTATGCTGAAACTATCTTTGGTTATATTCCATTTTTAAGATGCATACATTTTGGAGGACCAAACATCACGCTATGACTTTTCTTAGCATCTGGACACCAGTGATTATTAAAGTAAACAACGGGCACATCCACATGAGATGTGTTAATGGACATTAGCCTAAGTTAATGCACATTACGGGCATGTGTCTAATCATGCCTAAATTTGATACCTGAAAATGTCAAATTTAGGCTTGGTTAGTTAATGCACATGTATAGATGTGACCCGGCAGTAACTTTAGTGCTGGGTCTGTCCTGGCCTCAGCCCAGCCCCGGGGAACATCAGAGTTCGGGTGCGGGGCACCTGCTCTAGGGCCCTACCTCCTACCCCCACGACCCCCTTCTCTGGGCTTGAAGACCCAAAATATTGTAAATACTTTCCCCCTTGTATATAGTTTCCTGCTTGCGTGTTTTTTATTGTTGGTGGGTAGGGAGGATGGTGGAAGGGCTCTGTTGGTTGAGTGGGGAGAGGAAGGGGGTTCTGTTTGTTGAGGGGGGAGGGGAGAGGGATGAAAGTGAATGTTGTAAGGGTAATAAAGTTCATTTGTTTCACACATGTGCATGTCCCAAGAGTGGTGGTGGGAGTGGGTAGGGGGTAAGGGGCGTGTGGATGGTGCGACAGGCAGGCTGGAGCAGGGAATCCAGAAGGAAGAGGTCAGGACTGGCCTGTCACAGCTGGTGCCCCGGTCCCCACTGGTGGATGTGCAGCTGCACTGGGGCCTAAGCAGTGGGAGGCCTGCTGGAGCTAGCAGGGCCAGCACCATAGCCACTAGGAATTTGGGGCACTGGTCATAGCTGGCAGAGGCCAGTCTGGAGCAGTGGGACACTGGGCAGCACTGGCAGGGGCAGAGATTGGGGCAGAGGCTGGAGCAGCCCTGGTGTGGGGAGGCAGGGTGGGCAAAGAGGGAGCTACTGTGTGCTGCCCCTGCTCTTGGGTCTTGGGCAGGGCGGTGTCTGCCCAGGGATCAGAGTTTCCCAGATGGCTGCCAAGTGCTGACAGCCATGTGGCCAGAGGCTGGAGCTCCCTCCAGTGGCCACAGGAGCACATGGCAGGGCTGCAGGGATTTTGGACTAACTTTAGTGCCAAGTCCTTGCACGTGTAGATGCCTGCCAAAAATCACTTAATGTGCATTAGCTTAATGCACAATCAATTTAGTCACATGTAAATGCACATCTAGACAGACCCAATAAGTCACTGAATAGTTGTCATGTTATATTGTTCTCAAATATGCACCTCTTTATGGTACAGCAATGCACTAGTTCTTAACTCTTTCATTATTATTCTCACACCTGCTTGTCTCTCTCAAGCCAACTCAACTTGTTAAACTTTAAACTTGTTAAAACCGAACTTTTTTTTTTTTATAAGTCTTACTAACCATATCATTGATTTCAATTCTAAGATCTTCCGAGCTAAGTCCCCTTCATCTAATGAACAGGAGCCACACATTTGTTTGGGGCAAAGGAATGAGTGTGTATTCTCCCCTGGTGCGTGTGTGCACGCATGCGTATGGGTCTGAGAGCTCTCCTGTGTTCTTTAATTTAACATATAATATGTGTATCTCATTTTAATTTCAGTCCCTCATTGTCAGGAACAGGTGGCTGGACCAGATGTACATCTCAATGGATCTTATCTGAGCTCCCAACAGGAACATCAGAAGCAAGCACAACACATACGGCAGGGATTGCAAGCACCTCCTACCTGCCATGCCTACACCAAGTCTCCATATGTCATCAGTAGAGCATTTTCAGACTTGGGAAACAAATCCAGAAAGAAAACAGAATTCTCTTGTTTGTCTTTCAAAATATTCAGAGTCAAACCCTCCTTTCTGGAGGGGAAAAAATGTTCTTCACTCTAATGACATTCACTTACTGCTGGAAAAAAAAAAATCAGTCACAACCAATGTTACCTAGATCTGGGAATCTGAGTTCAAAATTCCATCCTTACACTGATTTACTCTGTGACCTGAAACAAAAAAATGTATACACATACAAATAAATCAGCAGTTATGCACAGCTTATACTTGCAACAATTAAGCGCACACAGCTCTTGAAAAAAAAAATGGGCTTTTAACTTCTGTTTGCACTAATTCCCCACCTGTAAAACAGGGGTAATAATAAGTCTCATATGTGGATGCTGTAGGTTTTATACAGGGGTGGTATGATAATTAGTTTGTTCGTTTTTGTAAAATGCTTTGAGACCCTTATATAGAAAGCAGTATTGAAGCATAAAGTATTAATAAAACTATATTTGCCCAAATTTTCATGGGTGCAGGAATGGATTGGAGGTGGATGTTTTCTGGCTTTTTTTGCATTGCACATATTTCATTGACTCCAGTGGGAGTTTGCCTTGCCTAGGCAAGGATTAAATAAAAACTGAATAAAGACATCAACATCTGGCCTTCTGTAAAGGGTATTTATAAGCAGTTGGATTTTCCTTGGCTAACGATACAATGGCTGGAACATAACAATCTGTCTGCATACTCATATCCACACAATCCTGTAAAGTGGAAAATTTGCACAAATTTATTGGAGAAGAAGAGAGGGAAATGGGTTATCTGAATTCTTCTGAAATGAGGATGACCGTTAACCTTACAAGCAGCTGCAATCAAGCTAAGTCTCAGCAACAAAAAATACAAATATACAAATTATAGACAAAGTCTTTTGGTTCGAGTTGATATTTTTATTAGACCAACTTGGAGGTAGGTTGATGTTTCTAGCAAGCTTTCCGATAACACAGTATCCTTTTTCAAGCTAGGTGTATACTGGTACAAGGCGTTGGGTTTCTGCTCTGCTTGGAATAACGTCCATTCACTCTATAGCGAATGTGTTGTGGATCTACACAATAAGTTTCCTGATTACAAGCAAGCTCAAGAATAAAAAGATCCCAGGTCTAGGTTCCATATTCCATTTTAAGAGCCAAGCTGAAGAATTTTATACTGAAGTTCATGAGTTTACCTGAGACAAGCTCCTTTCATATGTATGGATAACACTTCCAGGTGGCTTTGTTGTTGAATGACAGAGTTGAAAAGCAAGCATAATTAGTATATCAATGAAAATCACTGAAGCTGCTGAAGTTATTCCTATGCTCATCAATGAAATTTTTTTCTTAGAATCACCAACTGTAGATACATACCGAAAGTCAATGTTTGGGCTTTTTCCAGCAGAGAGTTTCAAAACCCTTTTCACGCAAGCAAATGTATAAATGACATTGCAAACTTAAAAGTTCTCTTTTTGGTAGCCTATAGAGAGTCATTTCAATAATAGGAGTTACATAATTAACCTTAATGTGCATTTTTTAAAATTATCTACTGAAAGCAATTCAAGACAGCATCCCATCCTTTTGAAAAATGTCTCGCTCCAGTCTTTCCTCCTCAGCCAAACTTCACACTGTGGAGCTAAAATTTCTGACTTTTCTCTGGAGAATAATATTTTAAGGAAAAGGCAAAGCACAGACTATAATGAAAATGTTGATCACAGTGCTGTCTCTCTAAAAAAAAATAGCTGTAAAAGTTTTATTCTAACAGAATTATACAAATAGGAAACATTTCTAAGGCCTGTTGCCTCCTCAACCCACAAGACCCCATCCCCTCTACCTACCCTCCTCTCCCCTGCCCCACTCCCAAATCTGCATCAGTTTCCTGAGTAATCATTGGTTTTAGTTTAGTCACAAATATTCAGACTGAAATCCTGTCTCTACTGAAGTCAATGGCAAAACACTTATACCGAAAACCACACAAATTTCAGGAAGTCTGTCAGTGCCCACTGACAGATCAGTTGCATTTTAATCTTACCTGATAATACTGTCTGAGCCAGTACCTGCAAAATGATGCCCAAAGTAAGCTGTGGAGGAAAAGGTTTATGCACTCTAATGTACACTTTACTGAGATTATTGTTGGAACTTGATAATAAAACAGCACAGAGCAAAAATATTTTCACTGAAGTTTGAAACCTTCCAAGCACTGAAAGGTTTGGTGGTTTCCCCACAGGAAATATTCATATTTCTCTCCC
>NW_005842511.1:178823-182435 GCF_000455745.1 Alligator sinensis | reverse complement strand
TTGGGGGGGGGGGGGGGGGGGGGGAGATCTTCTTTAAACTGTTTGATAACTCCCAGTACATTTTTGAAAACATGGTGCCTCCCAGCACCAGAGACTATACCACAGAGAATTTCTCCTTTTTTCTCTTCTTTCTTATACCTTTTCTGCTCTCCCAGAAATGAACGTGTGCAGGGTGTGAATCACCTTGTACATAACATTATCACTGAGAGCTTATAGGTCAATCATAGTCACCTTTGTTATATTTAATACTACCTTTTGCTCCTTCACTTCTATCCAGCAAACTGCAGTTGGTCACAGTTACTCGCTATCTCAAATCAGTAATCCTGGAATGGGCCTTAAAATCCTTTGAAAAACCTCTGAGACCTTGACATTTCAAAGTCTGATAGCCTAAACTTCCAAGGTTGAATGGTTATAAGTGTATGTCCATGCCTCCCTGGATTTTATAGCACCAGTGCCTTGCATTCTTAATCTAAAATCACTTTCTGCCTGAGGCTAATATGCAAAGCCACTACTATGTAGAAACAAAATCTAGACATCATCCAAGTTGCATTAAATGTCTGTTTATCTCTGCAAACTGATTGACAGATACTAAAAGATATACTGTGTGTAGTATATCTACATGGAAAAATGCCTAATGAATGAAGGAAAAACAAATAAAGCATCTTAACCTCCTTAATGATGTAATAACTGTCTAGCTTGCTGACAAACGCCCACCTCATAGGCTGACAGTCACCTAATGGTGTTCTCAACACTACACACTGGCCATGCTAAAAAGAATATAATCTAGATTTTATAGGTTAGCCAATTATTCATGTATGGAATAAAAACTAAATATAAACTTTAAGCAACAGTGCATTTGAGCAATACTGAAGGAGTGTAGCAAAAGAAATACAGAATTTAGAGCAAGCAATTCAACTCTAATGATGTGAAAGACTGCAGAAATCACTGAAAATGTACATAATCTTATCCATTTACAACCTGGCTTAAAAATAAGGTTGGTTGGTCAACATATACCAACTATGTACCCATGTAGCTACAATGTGTGGGGTCCTAGATTGTCTTCCAACTCTACAAAATCATGTAAATAACCATCATTTTTTAACATTTCCAAATACAATTTTAAACTGTTAATACATGTTTTGGTAGTATTGGCAGCAGATTGGATGGTGCAGGGCTCATGCTGCCTCCTTGGGATTGGGGTGGTGGTGGGTCCATGCATGAGCTCATTTGCCCCAGGCCCTGCACCAGAGCCAATCTGAGGAGGCAGGGAGGTGGGGAGAGCCAGGGCTGCACTCCCTGTGGGGCTGAGCCACTCAGAACGCAGCCCTGGCTCTTGCCTGCCTGTCACCACTGGGCTCCTTCAAAATTTGAAACATTTCAAAGCTTTTGAAACATTTCGACTGGCCTCATTTCATTTCAAAGCTGTTTTGAAGCCCTGCATTTCACTTCATTTTCACTGTTTTGAGCTCAAAACGAGTCAAAACAGCATCGAAATGAAACAGCCGGCAAAGCTTCACATAGCACTACTGTCCACGTTTTGTTCTATAAGCATATTCCTTTGTTTGCCAAACCCATCACATGCAAACATCTTAATTTAGTTATTTACCAGTGTCTTAATTTGATCTGTTCACCAAAAACCACAGGGGCTCTGCAGTTAGGCATTGTGATCTAACCAATGCGGCAGAGTCCCTTATCTCACGTAATGGAACGATGTTCATGTTTCCCAGCCTATGTATACCCATTTATCTGTTGGCCTCTGAAACAGTGTTTGCTGGTTCCAGACATAGTGGACCTTGAAGGAAACATTGTCACAAACAGGATTTTAGAAACCAATTAAACCTTGTAATTCCCCTGGACCATTGCTCTAATGCAATATCTACTTCACCTACAAGCCAATTCCCAAAAGGAAACCTATAAATATCATTTTCTAGCCATCAAACCAGATGCTGGAACATTCATACACTACTTGACTTAAAGGAAAAATCAGGCTTGTAGAAGAACTGTATTAGAGCTACTGTCACAGGGCGCTATTGGTACTGTCACCTCTTCATTCTCAGATGTTAAAGTTTCTTCTGCTGCTGTGTGTCTCACCCACCATGTCTTGATGATTCTTATAGGTGGCAGGAGAAAAGCTAGATCTCAGAACACCTGATCCGGTGTGTTGCATGCGGTGCCAGCTATGCCCAGGGCTCCTCTACCCCTACACACTGGTCTGTCTCTCACCCATTGACCTTAACAATAGTGACCGTCAAATGGAGCGCTACAATATGCCACTTTCTCTCATTCTCTCTGTCATGTACCCGATCTATCACAACCCAGACTGAGTTGAAACTATTGCTAGTTCACTTGCTCACCACCTGAAAACATATAAACTGAGAAAATAAATGTAATGACTCAGGGTCAGTGAGTTAGTACTCTCAGTCTCTTCCCTTTTTGGGAGACCCTCTGAACTCATCAGACCCTTATTACGCTGTCCATAGGGTCTTCTGGCATTCTAGTTACAAATCAAATTACAGTAAATTACAAATCAAATTACAAAAAGATCACAGGTGTGACTAGGCCAGTCCTCAGTCAGTTTCCAAGTGTCTCAGTCACAGGCCATTTCTGCCATAGAGGGCCACTGAGCTTGGGTCTATACCCACTCCTGCTGCATATCAAAACCGTGAAAGGTTGGATAGTGTCTCTTGCACAAAAATGCAAGACAATGGCTGGAGCAAGACTGGGTTGTGGTAACAAGCCTGCCACAGGAAAATCAAATTCTGCTAATGGCTTGCAACCCATTAGGTGTTGAGACAGTGGAGTGCTTGTAGTACCCAATATCAGACCAATGCCATAACATAATAAAAGTGATGGTTAAAATTGTTAACAGCGACCCAACATGCTCATCACATGTATATTTCCAAGCTAAGAACGCCAAAGGAAAGGCTGAGCCAGTGGGGGTCAAAGTAACTACATATGCATTTCAATTGAACTAGCAACTAAAGGAGGCAAAAGACTGAATATACATTTCAAGCAAAACCTGTAAAAGGTGCATTGACTACAGGAAAAATGTCCTGTATGTGACATGCTAACATTTCTCCAAAAAGGCATCCAATGTCTAAGGTGTTACACATGTCTAAACCATTCAATCTATATCTGGAGTTTGGTAAACGGACCACCACTGGTACAAACTATTGCAAATTTGCCCCATGTGGCAAAGTGGGAGTCCCTGGCTAGCCACAGAGCTAGCTCCCCACCCACCTCTGGGCACGCTACCCACCTGTCTCTCCTGCCACACCTTGTTGTTAGTTAATAATGTTGTTAGTTAAGGGAGGAGGGTGCCCATTGTTGCACCCTGATATTTGGGGGGCTATCCATGGCTCCGTTCTACCCTACACCATGCAGATGGCATTTTGGGTAGTTAGCTAAACTGTTGCCTTCACTCATTAACTGTGGCCCCCACCCCTGGGGACCTTCGGCTTCCGTAAGCCCTGGATCCATCTCAGACCCAGTCAGGACCCCGAGCTCCTTAGCTCACGGTGGGCCCCTGGCCCTTTGTTCCTGGCCCCAGCATTGACCAGTCAAGTACCTCAGCAGGGTTTTTACCTCCTGCCTGCCTTAGGGCTCAGGGTC
>NW_005842511.1:148606-178813 GCF_000455745.1 Alligator sinensis | reverse complement strand
GGGGACAGGTCCCCCCCTTCCGGGTTTCGGCAGCCTCCATAAGCTTACCTAGCCTACCCTGCTCTGATGGTAATGGAATATGACCCACCCAAAGGTGAGGGCTGGGGTTAAGATGCCCCTACTCGCTTTTCACCAGGGTGGTAACTGGCCTGGCATTTCCTGGGGGCTTCTGTGCTACTGCAAGCCCCACCAGATCATCCATGCCTGACAGTGTGCAGTTTTAGGTCATGCCCAGGAGCCTCCAGACCATCCCCTACAGCTCCTGCCCTTACCTCCAGGATGTTCCAAGCAGCCTTGCAGCCAGGTGCTATTACTGCCTGGCCTGCCAGCAGCAAGCTGCCCTGTTTATATAGGCAGCCATGGATCTAAAATGGCTGAAGCACCTAAGCACGTGCTGGCCACTTGGCAGGGCACCCACAGTACCCTGCCATACCCCACTGATATACAAATACCCCAAAACAGGTCTGGTAACACCTTTAAGCATCCTGTTTGACCACTCCAGGCCCATCACCTGTAATCAACCTATAACTGCAGAGAAACACAAGTCTTCACACATATATAAATCCAAAAACAGGAGCCAGGCAATTTAACAATTGTAATATGATGGTCATCGTTTTCCTCCCTGTTTCTGACTTTAATCGGCCAACTATCAAGGAAAATTGCTTTGAAGTGATGCAATTAAACATTATAAAGCAAGACAGAACTATCTTCAAGGTATAGACAGTCCAGTGAAGACCAAGAAGCCATCCTGCCACTCAGATGATAAGCGAAGAATCCATGCTGTGAGGCTGTACAAGAACTGCTTCCTGTCTGCATTGGATAAAGATGTCTTTGCAGCTAAGATAATACAAGGACTAATAGCTCATTTTATATTGGGAAAGAATCTTTTTTCTGTCATTTAGTTTTGTAGCTTGTTGGTAGTTATTACAGCAAGCCTTTCTGTTATTCAACAACCAAGTGTTCTGTCAAGTCTTAGAGCACTAGGTTTAAAAAACTGTTTTCAAGTGCAACAACTCCTAGGGTGTTCAAGCCCCTTTTCCCCAATGCTCTTACTGGATAAAAGTCCTTTTGGCTAATGGTGGCCACAGATTATATCCAGGCACAACTTCTCTCAGAAATTGGGCCGCTTCCTTGCTCATGCCTAGCTTCCAGCCAGGAACTCCAATTCCCTTAACAACCCCCACCTGCATCTCTTTCTTCCTTCCAGAGCTCCACTCCTTTCTCACAGCTTGCCTGTATCTGGAGTCTCTCTCCTTCTGTCTCTTGCAGGTCACAGGATTCTCCATCCTTCTGCATCCCCAGCAAATATGATAACACTTTTACTCTCAGTGCCATACTTCCAATATGCTCTCTCTGGCTGTTTGCCTGTGCCTTCATGCAAGCACCAGGTAAGTTATTTCCTGGCTCTTTTCCCTTTCCAGGGGAAACCCATTTGTCTTTGTTCTATGCAGTCCAGGGCTTCTAGGCCCAGGATGCCAAATACCTTTTAGCTTTCACTTTCCTCCTTCAGCCTGATGAACCCACTGGTCTTAAAGGGACTGTACCTGAGGTCAGGGAATCTCGCCATGGCCCTTCCGGTTCAGGCTCATCAGGGAGAACAAGTGTAGCAGGTTTAATCTCCAACTCACTGCTACAGCTACACAGGTATCAAATAGACGTTGCTGCTTTATCCAAGACTAGACTAGAGGTGTGTTTAGAGAAAAAAAATACTGGTTAGGTTATAAGGCAGACCAAAGCCAGCCTATATGGGGTAGGACTCTCAATAGCAAACTCCATTACTAATAAACTACCACAGCAACCTGTGTCAATATCCCAGCACCTAATGACATTGCAGATACCACCATCCCACAATGACTTTCTGGCAATAATAAGTGCCTATGCCTCAACATGAGTTGTTCCTGAAGAAACAAAGACTCAGTTCTACAGCCAGATGAGTGGCACTCTAAGAAACATACCCAACAATGATAAAATCCTACTACTGGGTGACTTCAATGAATGTATTGGAGATGACTACACCACTTGGAATAGAGTCCAGTGGGGGTGGTTAGGAGTTAAAGGCTATTTATGGACCATGAAGGGTCAATACCTGTCCAATCCTGTCCACTGATAACACCATCCTCCTGACTGAGCACTGTATGATATTAGAAAGATGGAAAGAACATTTTACAATGCTCTTCAATCATGAGTTGGGGGCAAATGATCAAATAGTAAACTCAATTGAGCACAGACCAGTTCAATATGAACTCAAAGATCCACCGCCTCTGGAGGAGATTAAGAATGCCATTATGGAAATAGCAAATGGAAAGGCAGCTGGAGATGATGAAATCCCAGCTGATGTGCTTAATTACAGTGGTCCAACACTTCACAAAGCTTTGCTAGACATATCTACTTTCTGCTGGGAAAATGAGGCTTTACCCCAGGATTTTAAAGATGCCAAAATTGTAACAATCTACAAGCACCAAGAAGACAGACATGACTGCAACAACTATCATGGTACTTCCCCCTTTTCCATCTCTGATAAGACCCTTGGTAAGCTGCTGCTGAGAAGGCTCCAGGTTATTGCTAATGATGTACCTGAATCCCAGTGTGGTTTTGATTCATCATGCAGCACTGCTGACATGATATTACCCTATGCCAGTTACAGGAAAAAGCTGTCAAATTACATATGTCCCTGTGGGTTGCATTTGGTGACTTCAGTAAGGCATTCAACTTTGTGGGACACTGTGCTCTCTGGTGCCTTCCTACAAAGTTCTGCTGCACAGGCAAACTAATTAACTTCATACGCTGCTTCCATGACAACATGCAGGCCCCTGCATCAATGGGTGCTAACTCATCTGTTGCCTTTCCTGTAGCTCATGAGGTTAAATAGGGCCATGTGCTTGCCCCTACATTATTTACTGTTTTTGGCTTGAGTGCTAGAGGTCACTGCACATGCTACACCTAGGGGTGTCATCCTAACAACATAATTTGATGGCATACTTCTGAACCTCAGCTGATTCAAAGCCAAAAGCAAATCCCATCAAAGTGAAGTAAAGTATCTACTGTATGCTGAGGACTGGTATATTTTCTGGATCCTGGAGGCTGTTGCTGGGTTGTACCACTGCCAGTGAGTTTTTATCTTGGGCTGCTATGCCCTCTGATGTTGAGCTCTCTGAGCTGCAGTGCCAGGGGGTGCTGGGTTGGTTGCTGAGTTGTTGGCACCTTGGGATTGTCTGGTTTGAGCAGTGGCTGACAGTTTTTCAAAGTGTCTTCCACAGGCAAAATTCCAATTTCTTGCTGGAGAATACCTTAATACGATAATATCTAAGGGTCAAGAAAAAAAGCAAAACAAAATAGCATGAGAATTTTTATGCCTAAATCTTCTCTATTCCTCATCAGAGGCTGGGGGAGGGGGGCAAGCTATGGTTTTTTTGTTTTGTTTTGGGTTTTTTGGTGGTAGAGAGGCATGCAGAAGGATTCTAATGGTTTGAGATGGGTGGGTTGTATTTGGTTTTTGGTTTTTTAACACAAGGCCATGAATTTTGTTCTAGTTACCACTTCTGTAGACAGACAAATATGAGTATCCCTCAACTGCATACAAACACTGATTATTCTAGATAGGGAGGCAGTTTCTCCTATATAAAGACAATGTTTCCCCACATATTTCAAGGTTGTTATTTTATACTACTGCATCAGTTTGGTTAGTTTACAACTTGTCAGGTTGAACTATTAATGTCTGGCAGCATATCAGGTTGTGACTAATTGTTATTTAAAGTGAAGTTGTTGAACTTATTCTGTAGAGAAAAATCACTTTTCTAATTGGAGTTCATGGACCAGTACAATAAAGTTAGGGTCATACGCTACTCTTCATCCAGCCCAGAACTGTAACTAAATATCAACAGGAACTTGTGACGAAGAGCCCTAGTTTGAACTAAACTAACTAGATCAATAATTACTTTACTAACAAGTTGATTGTATTAGTATTGTATTTGGTAATAAGTGGAGAAGTGTAACTATGTATACCTTTTACTTGTCTTCACTCTCTGAATCTTTCTTCCTCTCAACTCTCTTCTTGTTTACTTCTTTTATCACTCTATATAATTCTTCTTTTTTATTTCTTCCTCTGTTTTCTTTTTTCCTTTTTCCCCTTGAAGAGGAGCTTAATTTGAAATTTGATACTGCAGGATGAATTCAAGCCCACTGTGTATCAAGACGAAAAATAAAAGTATTCAAAACAACCATTCTTGACCTTAAATATGCTGATGACTGCATCATTCTTGCACACACTAAAGAAACCTCCAGACCACGGTGGATCTCTTAACAGAAACTTACTGAAATTCGGGTTGAGCTGAAGGTGCTCCATCAGCATGTTCTAAGCCAGGGGTGGGCAAAATGGTGGATCTGGCCCAGGGCTGGACTCCATTTCCCAGCAGCCACTGCCCACGTGGCTGGGGCTGGTTTCCATGCAGACCCTAGCAGCAGCCACACTGTGATAGTGTGAGGCCAGGTTTTCCATGGAGACTGGCCCCAGCAGTGCTGGCAGGGCACATGGCAAGGCAGGGACCTGCTCTGGGGATGGGCTGGGATCTTGCAGCAGTGACAGTATGGTCTGGAGCCAGGGCAGAGCCATGATCTGCAGCCTGCATGCTCTGGGCAGAGGCATGCAGGAAGCAGATCATGGCTCTGCCCCAACTCCAAACCATGTTGTCACCACTACAAGGGACTGGAGCAGAGCTGTGACCCATTGCCTGCACACCCGTGCCCGGAGCATACAGGCTGCAGATCATGTCTTTGCTCCAGCTCTGGACCATGATGACATTGCTGCAAAGAGCCAGGGCAGAGCCATGACCCACAACCCATACAGGCTGCAGATCTTGGCTCTGCCCCAGCTCCAGGCCACATTGTCACAGCTGCAAGATCCCAGCCTGGCCCTGGAGCAGCTCCCCACCTTGTTGTGTGCCCTTCCAGCACTGCTGGTGCTGGCCTCCATGCAAACTCCAGCCCCACGCTACCATAGCATGGCTGCTGCTGGGGTCTCCATCAAAACTGGCCCCAGCTATGCAGGCAGGGGCTGCTGGGAAATGGAGTCTACTGCTAGCTGAATCCAGCCCATGGGCCAGACTGTGCCAGCCCTTGTTCCAAGCCATGAATTTGACCCCCCCCCACCTCCATCCCTGTGCCCCAAATTTCTTCTAAGGGAAAGACCCTGGAGGTAGTCATGTCTCTCAGAGAGTGAACATTGAAGAAGAGATCCAGCACAGAACCCAGTGTGCAAATTCCTCCTTTGAGAAATTGCTTTGCTGTGCTTTTATTGATCATGATCTCCAGAAAGACACCAAGATCCAAATCTGCAACACAGTCATCCTCCCCACTATCCTCTATGGATGTGAAACATGGGTGGTCTACCACAGTCAACTCAAGAGCTTGGAGAAATATCACCAATGATGCCTGCAGAAAATTCTCTGAATTAAATGGGAAGATCATGCACAAAAAGCAGCATCCTTGCTGAAGCCAATGTTAACAAGCAGTAAGTTACTAAGGGTTGCCTCCTGAGTCCTCTCCATAGTCTGTGCTCCAGTACTCATACTTCTCACAGAGGGATCCATCCATGATGGTTTCCACAGCCAGACTACTCTTCTGGCCCAAGGCATGGGCTTATACAGCCCCAGAGCAGGAAGTCCTGTATAAGCACCACCTTTCCTGGACCAGACATGATGTGGGAATGCCTGACTCTCAACTCCTAAAAGAAATGCTCTGCTCCCATCTTAGTTACAGCCTGAGATCTCACAGCAATCAGAGGAAACACTACAAGGACACATTGAAAGCATACCTCAAAAAAACAGACACCAACATCAAAGACTGGGAGGAGCAGTCCCCAATGGCACCACAAACTCAACCAAGCAACAGCTTAATTCAAGGTAAAACACCATGCCTTCAAAGCAGAGAAGAAATAGTGGAGAAAGGAAAAGGAGAGAAATCCTGGCCTATGACCTATTTTCACCTGCAGAAAGATCTGTGTCTTAACATTTGGACTCTTGAGTCACCTCAATAGCCAGCAATGAGCCATGGTAGAGTTAATCCTTGAATTGAGGGATTGCTACCACTGCTGTCATGTAATGGGCCCCCACCCCATTATTAGAAGAAGAAGACCAAGCACCCCTGGCTTATTCCCCTCTTCTTCCCTTCTCACAGTTTTCCCTTTCTTACCTTGCTATGTGATTGCTGGTGTCTTTCCCCTGCTGAAGGTATCTTCCTCCTCCTTTGTTCCTCACCTTCTTCCACTTCATCTAAGTTCTCCACCTCTCTCCTTCTCTGCCTATGCCCCAAAGGTGAATGCATGGCTAATCCCACTGGCAGAAGGGACCTGCAACAAGATGGCTGCCAGGTGCAGGCAGAGCTGGAGGACCCAGGCTGGGAAACTGACAACAAAATGACCTCTGGGTCCAGGTACAGGCAGAGCCTGATGACCCAGGAAGTCCTGTATAAGCCCATGCCTTGGGCCAGAAGGGTAGTCTGGCTGTGGAAACCATCATGGATGGAGCCCTCTGTGAGAAGTATGAGTACTGGAGCGCAGACTATGGAGAGAACTCAGGAGGCAACCCTCAGTGAAGGGAACCTGGGAGCCTGCATAGCTCCAGACACTTTCTGGTTGGCAGGGGGGAGGGGGATATGTGAACCCTACCACCAAGGGGTGCAGTGAACACTGTGTGGGACATTCTTTTGAACCAGAACTGGCACTTGCATTTTGGAGGTCTCATCCTCACCCCCAGAAAAACAGATTGTGGCTGTAGGAGTGGAGGAGGCCAGAGAAAGGGAGTGGCTGGGGGACACTACTAATTTAAGATTGCCCTGCGGTGGAGTGTAACTGGAGGGTGTTCTGTGGCTGCAGGAGGCATAGACCAAGAGCCAGTGGGACCCAGAAGGGCAGAACTTGTACCCAGTGCCCAGAGGAGGGTGGAAATAGAGCCAGATGCCCAGACACAGAGAGAGCCCAGGGAGGCTCAGCAGCCTGAGAGGGAAAAGAGATAAAGGCCTTTAAGAGCCAGACCAAAAGCTAGGAACTACACAGCTCATGAGGTTCAGCCAGTGGACTAGAATTGGAGGGCCCAGCGAGAGAAAAATGTAAGAGGCTGAGAAGGCCAAAGCCTGACACAGAAACAACTGCAGGCTCACTCTGAAATCCTCAGGCAGGCTCCCTCCTTTCTAAACATTAACATGCAAGGCATGGTGGGTGAATAAAGGATGTGAGGGCCCCTAGAACTAGAACTAGATCTGGGACAGGAATTGTGTGGCCATCCCTGGGACACAAACCTGTCACACACCAACTACATCATCTCCCAGTGCATACACTTAAAGCTTCAGTCCTATCAATTCTCATTATGATGCTCTCACTAAAAGGACAAATGTAATTTTTTAATGTATTTTACTTGATAATCCCTAAATGTAGGGGATTATCAAATAAGAATAGAAAGCTGCTCCTGGAATACTGTGTGATGATGCTGTTATCTGGTTTTCAAAAGAATATTAAAAAAATAGAAGATTCAGAAAAGATTTTCAAGAATGATTTACTATATGGAAATTAAACTTATTTATGAAAGATTAAAGGAGAATAATTAAGGAACCTTACTGAATCATTAAGAGGTGACTTCATCATGTATTTACATTGGTGACAACAGCAGATATTACTTGGCTATGTAACAGCAAAATGCAGTGGCTGAAAACTGAAAGTACAAAAAATTCATACTAAACTAACGATATTAATAGCCATTCCCTTTTTTGTAGATGCTTGTGGGAGATAAATGTCTGCCCTATCACACTTCACTCCATCTTCTGTGGAATGAAAAAAAGCATAGATATATCACTTTCAGGATTAATGTTTTTGCACACATAAAATTCCCTCCCATCAGTTACAGTCATATTTCACATAGTTCCATCTCCCCCACCACATATATTCCCAATGGGCTTCTTAAAGGCTGCAAGAGAAACCATACTGTGACTGGCTTTATTGGAACAGGTCCTCCTACAAATTATCATACAAAAACTTGACTTACACTTTGGCAGTTGATGTAAAAATAAATACTAAACAAAATTTGAAAGGAGAGTTGGGGCCAAGGTATAGGAGTACACAGCTGGTGTGAGCATAGGATCTGCCACCATCTCAAATATTTCATTCTCATGGAGATGTGCACAAAGGATCCCATGGCCAGAGGCAAGAGTTTATAATAACATGATCATAATAGTGCCCCTCACCTTAAAATTAATAAAATCTTCCCAACACAACATGTGAGTACTCTTGTATGGATGAAGCTTGAAATTCAATGTCTTTCTAGTAAGTATACAAAGATCTTAACTGCTTTGAAATTGCCAACTAGTTAGCAAAGTAACTTCACTCATATTGGACTAAGTGTTGCTGTTATCAAAGGAATATATTTTTATTTCAGTTGGCTTGATTTTTTGCTAGCTTGTGAAATACAGTAGTGCTACATTTCCATTCTTGGCTCCTTCACAGGAATAGCAAATGGAAAGTATAGCATATTCTGCTATTTGCTATGTTGGGCAGTTATAGACATTCTGTTTTCAGTGCCAAATGTTTTTTGACATTGAATTTGGAATCCCAGATACCTTAAAGTGTGAGGTATCCAAAAGTAACAGTGATAAAGCACCAGAGAATTCCATTTGGTGGAATGGATTTTTCTAGTTTTAACTAAATGAAAATCTATCCTATGGCAGGTATCTCAGAGTTGGGTACTATACATTTTCTTCAGTAAGGCATTTGTTCTGTACTACAATTAGGTTTTGGTTTTGCAGATTTGTTTTTCCTTGTTTTGAAGACAGAATCTAAATATGAATAGATGTAGCAAAATACCTGGTTTTCCTTAACTTTTCATAATAGAGCTAGGCAAAAATGTTCAGAAAATGTTCTTTAATTGAAAAATGAAAATTCAGGCTGAAATGATCTGTTTAAAATCTTTCAGACTCTTTCAGATGAATATCCTTTAAAACATTTGTCTTTTGTTATTTGAACATTTTCAAATTAACTTCATTTTGAAACAAGATTTGTCTCAAAATTTGCCTAACTTTAATTTTCAGAAACATAAAAGCGCTCAAAACTAAACAGTACTGGGGAGATAGTGTTTTGGTTTTGTTCAAAAGAAAAGATTCATTTTCTGCTGAATTTTCATTCCAGCTAAAACATGAAATATTCTCATTTCAATGTTTAGCTCCTTGGTTTAGCCACCTCATCACAAAGCCAATTTCTACAGCTGTACTTCATAAACTGTTATTAGACTGGGGTGGGTGACAGTTGTTCAGGAAGAGATATATTTCTGTTGGAGGCATCAGTGGGATCAGTTAAAATAATGTATGTGTGGGTTGGCACATTAGTGTCTATGAAAGTGAATTAAAATCTGCTGTAATGCAGGTGTGTGTTTTAACCCTCACCCAAGACTGCCATTATATACAAAGGGTATTATTAACCTGCAATATCCTAGACTATTCTCCTCTGTTTACTCTCAGAAAGAAATAGTTTTAGAGAAGAATGACAAATGCCCTAATTCTTTTCATAAAGTTTATTTAAATGACTGCCCATCTCACTTGCTTGTGATTCTGTATTAAATCGTCTGAGAATATAGTCATTCATCACTGAATAAAGAGAATAGCTGATCAAATTTAACTTTTTTGTTTCCTGTTTTGAGTGCTTAACTACCCAACCTGAACTTTGAATTAATACTGAGGCTTATATTTAATTTCAGAGACCTAGAACGTGGCTTGAACTACAAGCCCAAATCAGAGTATAGGGGAAGTGCACGTGTCTAGCACTCAAGTACAAGAAGACAGCCAAGGCAATGCAACCTTCAGACTTTCCCTGTACACACTATTCGCTTTCATAAATCACTTTCCAAAAGTTGAGTTCTCCAAATTCCTCTACAGAATTAAACTGACACCCCCTTCTACATATATAACAGGAACATATTTTTTGTTTTCTTTTTTTTAACATAAAACAAGCTTCCCATATCCCAGGTACCTTGGTTATGGAAGAGAAAGCAAGTACTACATTCCTTACTCTACCTCAGAAATGGGAAGTGATAAGACCCTGATCTCCAGCCTTCTACTAAGTGGCCAAACCACTGTGATGTCACTGAAAGAATAAACCAGAGCACAATTTTTTTTTCTCTTACTATGAGCTGTATAAAACAATACTGTGATATTTCATGACAACCATAGTTATACCAAGGTTATGCCTACCCATAGGTTTAATTTAGTCCAATAAAATAGCAACATAATTTTAAGATAGTATGAAGTAAAAACCCCTCCTTTTTTCAAATTCTAACCGAGACATTCCAAATATGTCTATCTCTTTATCCAAAGGCAGGGATTTCTTTGGGTCATATCTTTGGCAAGAAATCCTTGTCTCTCCCATCCCTTTCTGGACCATCAGGGCTTTAACATCACTCTAACACTGCCATACATATTTCTGTTGTACTGAAACCTACAATATTTACATTATTACTTCTGAACCTTATGGTAAACTACATTATCAGCAATCAGTCACTTTGAGTTAAAACAGAACCACAAACTCTAGACATGTCTTTTCTGGTCCAGATTCTAACACTTTTTATTGACACACTTTGAAGTGAGAACAGATGTGGCCCTCTGCAATTTATTTGGGAGTGGCAAAATGTAGGTTCAGAAATGGGACATCATATATGCACACTGGTGTAACATTACTTTAACAATTAATTTTATAATAAATGTTAACTATCTTAGCAATGCTATAGCAAACTAATCTGCCTCTCACAAGAAAAATAAAATGCCACTGTTGGAGCTACATTAGGATTCAGACCAGTTGTGAGCACAGAAGGAAAAAAGTTTCATTGTCTAATGGAAAGCCAATGGAGCACTTAGAATCAAATGAATTATATAGTGCTTAAATGGAAGATCCATTATCTACCGATGAGGGCAATGAATATTGTTTGAAAACAAAGCTTAATATCCTTGCACTTTAAATTGTTCATTCACCAGTATGTAAAGTCTTTTTCCTTCCTGAACCAACTTAACAGATCCTTTTTGCTTCAGCTATATAAGCACAATCAGTTACATAGATATCATAGATTTCATAGACATTAGGGCTGAAAGGGACCTTGTAAGATCATTGGGTCCAGCCCCCTGCCCAAGGGGCAGGAAGTCAGCTAGGGTCAAACAATCCCAGCAAGATAAACATCCAAATGTTTCTTGAAAGAGTACAGAGTAGGTGCTTGCACCACCTCTGGGGGAGTCTGTTCCAGGTCTTGGGGGCTTGGACAGTAAAGAAGTTTTTCCTCATGTCCAGCCTCAAACCGTCTTGCAGAAGTTTGTGACTGTTGAAACTTGTCATCCCCTGGGGTGCTATGGTGAACAGGCATTCCCCTGATCCTGATGCACACCCCTTACATATTTATAGGCTATCACCAAGCTACCCCTCAGCCTGTGCTTCTCCAGGCTGAACAGTCCCATAGCTCACAGCCTCTCTTCATAAGGCCCATTCTCTTGCCCTCTGATCATGCATGTGGCTCTCCTCTGGACTCTTTCAAGCTTCTCCACATTCTTCCTAAATTGTGGAGCCCAGAATTGGATGCAGTACTCTACCTGCGGCCTCACCAAGGCCGGGTACGGTGGAAGGATGACATCCCGGTGCTCTCTCGAGATACATTGGTAGATACAAGCCAGAGTTCTGTTTGCTTTACCAGCTGCAGTATCGCATTGGTGGCTTATATTCATCTTGTGGTCAATCCTGACTCCCAAGTCTTTTTCAGTCATGGTGCTAACATGTGTAGCATTGCGAGCCTATAAGTGTGATGCGGGTTTTTATTCCTGAGGTGGAGCACCTTGCATTTCTCCATATTGAACACCATCAGGTTTTCATCTGCCCACTTGCAAGCCAATCAAGGTCAGCCTGGATTACCAGTCTATCCTCAAGTGTGGAGACTCTTCCCCAAGTTTGGTGTCATCAGCGAACTTGGCCATTCTGCTTTTGACACCAGTGTCCAGATCATTTACGAAGACATTAAAGAGTACAGGTCCAAGAACAGAGCCTTGGGAGACACCACTAGTCACTGAGTGCCACTACACTGTGGAGTAGTCGAGGTGACAGTTGCCCAATTTTTCCATAAGGACATCATGGGACACTGTGTCAAAGGCTTTTATAAAGTCCAATTATATGACATCAACCTCTTCCCTCTTGTCCAGGTGATACATCACCTGGTCATAGAAGGAAATGAGATAGGTCAAGCAAGACCTGCCCACAACAAACCCATGTTGGCTATCCCTCAGGATGTTGCCTTCTGTTATCCTGTCCAGAATGGTTTCTTTGACATTTTTTTCCAAAATTTTCCCAGAGATTAAGGTCAAACTCATTGGCCTGTAGTTTCCTGGGTCTTCTTTCCTCGCTTTCTTGATGATGGGCACCACATTGGCTCTCTTCCAATCTTCAGGTACTTCACCCGAGTGCCACGAGTTCTCAAATATCCTTGCCAGTGGCTGCACTATGTCTGCTAATTCCTTTAGCACTCTTGGGTGCAACGTATCTGGACCAGCTGTTTTATGGGGGTCCAGTCTCTCAAGATGCTCCCTCATAAGATCCACGCCAATGGTGGACATATATTCATCTTCACCCCAGTCATCCCACATCATATCAGGCAGGGTGGTACCTTTGGGCTGGTGAAAAAAATGATGCAAAGTAATCATTAAGCAGATTGGCTTTTTCCTGGGTATCGTTAGTCAGCTGCCCCAGCTGGTTTAGCAGGGGTTCAACGTTGCCCTTGTTTTTCTTTCAACTCCCCACATATCTGAAGATGGACTTTTTATTATCCTTGATTCATGTAGCCAAATGGAGTTCAGTTGCAGGCTTGGCTTTTCTAGTTCACTCTCTGCAGGTGCAGGCTAGTGCAATATACTCCTCCTTAGTTGCATTTCCTGTCCTCCATCCATTACAGGCCTCTCTTTTGAGAGGTAGGAGGTCCATGAGTTCTTTGTTTAGCCAAGGCGGTTGTTGAGCCCTGTTACCACCTTTCCTATGGGTGGAAATGGACTCCCCTTGTGCTTCTAGGGTCGCTTCCTTAAGGAGCAACCACTCATCATGAACTCCCCTCCCTGTGAACTCATGGCCTCTCAGGGCCTCAAGAACAAGGCTCCTGAAATTATGAAAGTCAGCTTTCCTAAAGTCAAGGATTACTGCATTACTGGCTGTCTTGCCAACTTTACAATGGATAGTGAAAGTGATCAACTTATGGTCACTGTCACCCAGCTTCCCTTCAATTCTTAGGTCTCTGATTAGATCATCCCCTTTGGCCAGTACCAGGTCCAGCAGCCCCTTGCCTCTTTTTGGCCCATAACCTTCTTGGAACAGGTAGAGCTCATCCACGCATATAAGGAAGCTTTGTGACAGAGTGGAATTGGCTGAGTGCTCATCCCATGAGATGTCTGGATAGTTGAAGTCTCCCGTGACAAAGATGCACCCAGAGCATGCAGCCTCGGCCAGTTCCCTGATGAATTCTTGGTCAAGCACTTGTTCCTGGTTTGGAGATCTGTAGGAGACTCCTACCATTGTATACCCTTCACTTCATTCCCCTCATATTCTAACCCAGAGGGTCTCCAGTTGTCCTCCTTGGGTACCAATCTCAGCTTGTAGGGATGTGTAGCTCTCCTTCACATAGAGAGCTACACCCCCACTCCTTTTTTCAGCATGATCTCTCCTGTACAGGATAGAATTATTTATACCAGTTGTCCAGTCATAGGGGGAGTCCCACCAGGTCTCTGTGATCCCTATGAGATTGTAGTCATTTCTGTTTAACAGAAGGACCAGCTCCTCCTGTTTATTCTCCAAACTCCTAGCATTAGTGTACAGGCACATAAGTGTGCCATTGGAGGCACTAGGCTTCCTTGTACTCACGGAAAAGCTCTATTCCTGGGTTTGAGTAGGAGTGGGTTCCCTTAAGCATCCTAACTTGCCAGTTTTGTGCTTGATGCTTGGTTAGCTTTCTCCGATGGTTTTTCCCCATCCCCCAGTGAGCTTAGTTTAAAGCCTGGTTGAACAAGTCAGCCATTCTGGCTGTAAAAGCTTCTTCCCCAGTGGAGTGAGATGGAGCCCATCTCTTCCCAACAGACCACTGTCTCTCTCCCAAAGAGTGGGCTGTGGTCGTAGAAGCCAAAGCCTTGATGGTGGCACCAGTGCCATAGTCTTTTATTTACTGCCTCGATTTTGTTTACTGCCTGGGATTGCTCTGAGCTGTGTCATTTGTGCCCACATGGATAAGGTAGTGGTCAGAGGGCCGCATAAGTTTTGGGATCCTCTCAGCCGCATCCTGGATGTGGGCTCCCAGGAAGCAGCAGACCTCCTGAGCTAAGGGGTCAGTGCAACAGATTGCTCCCTCAGTCCCCCTCGGGAGGGAGCTACCCACAATGACCACTCTGTGTTTCATCTTAGGGATGATAGCTGATCGTGTTTCTTGGTGACTTGGAGTAGCTGGCAATTCTGCAGGCTCTACTGGTGCCACAAGAGTTTTGTACCTGTTGCAGAGATCCAGGGGGGTGGTGACCCTGGTACAGTGAGCTTTGGGGCCAGAGACAACCTTTGTCCAGCCCCCTGGCTAGACAGTATGGGGGCGCCTCTTGGCCTCCTTGGTCCTGGCAGGGGACCTAGATCGCTCTTCTGTCCTGGGGTGAAGGACCTGGCAGTAGGAGTTAATCTCCTGTTCATCATTCCTGATGGCTCACAGCCTCTGTACCATGGTCTAGAGCTCCACTATCTTTGATTCCAGAGACTCCACTATGGAGCAAACCTCACAAGGGAGGTTTCAATGCTCCTGATCCCATGTGCCTGGAGTCATGCCAGGCAGCCCCCACAGCCAACAGCCAGGGACTCCATCTGAACAGAGGCCAGAACCAAGGGTTCCATCTGGGTGGAGGCCTCAGAAGTACCAGAAGGGAGGGATCCAGCTGCAGCAGGGAACCTCAGGGTGCAACGCATCCCACCCACCATCACGCTGGTAGTAGTTGGACTACTACTCTGCTAACTGCTCCTTTGAGGTTTTCTGCCTGTGGCCTCGGGCCCCTCCTCCACACCCTCTTGTGTGAACTCCCATGCTAACTCACACACTGGGCCTAGAAGTGCAACTGTTTAGGCATCCTGTTTGTGAGCCTCTGGGGGGCTGCGAGAAGTAGGAGCTGTGGGGGGGATGTGACCCTCCTCAGCTCCTCTCAGCTGCCTCCCTGCAGCTAGGGGCTATGTTCCTCTGGCTAGACTGGGGGTCATTGGGAATCCTGGGGGTCCTGTTGGAGGGTCCTAGGGGTGCCGGGGCTCATGAGGGTGCAACAGGCTTCCACCTGTGTGTCTCACTTCGGAGCCAGGGTCAAGTGAAGACATCAGTTGATTTATGACTACAAAAGATAAACAAAAGTTATGAGGTCAATGTAAATTTGCTTCTCAAAGGACACATCTACAAGAGATGTATTACTGCACAACTGCCTAGTTTGCTGCAGAGTAAGCATGAGCAACTATACACGCACATGCTTACTATGCAGTAAAAACCCTTAATCACAATTAAATTTGCTACTTGCAAATGCAAGTAGCAAATTTTAAGCATGATTAGTTAATGCACAGTAATGCACGTAGGAGTGACCCTGGAGCAAGTTTGCTCCCAGGTCTGCTCAGTCACTACAAGTTTGGCCTGAAGCCAGCCCCAGGGATGCAGTCTAGGAGCTCTCCTCATGCCCTTTATGTGGCAGCCTTCCTCATCCAGAGCTGGGCTGCCTCTATGGCAGCCCCTGCCTGCAGGCTATAAAAGCCTGAAGACATTTTGTGCCCTGGTACACACACCACAAGAAGCCTGAAGGCACTGCAGGCCCTGTATGTCCTCCTGGCATGCAACAGCCCTGATGGCCTGCTTGCTAGCAACCCAGGACTGCTGCCTGGCACTGTACTGCCTTGCAGCTGCCACGGCAATACCATCAGGGCCACCTGCTCACTGAAGGGTGCTGCAGGCTGCTCTACCCTCTGGCCAGGTCTCTGCTGGTAACCTCTGCAGGCAGATTTTGGCAGCAGAGCCAGCACCACCTGCCTGCAGCACACCCCCAGTAGCCTGCCCTGTACCTGCAGGTCCTGCAGGGCATAGCTTCTGTTGTGTGGCTCACTGTCCTAGGCCATGCCTCTGCACTGGACAATGGTGGCAACTGCCAAGGCCTAACAACACTGCAACAGCCACACAGGGGCCAAGAGAGTCTATGAGGGACCCAACACGGCCTCATCCTCCCCATCCAGGCCCAGGACCACACACATGCGCACACCCATGCCCTCCACCTGGAACCCAAACTGGAGACAGGAGGAGATTGACGAGCAGGTACAATGGGTCACTGCGACCAACCACAATGGTTGGTCTGTCATGCCCTTTATGTGGCAGCTGACCAATATTTTGGTGCCCTGCGACCCAGGCCACAACCATGCAGTTTATACCAACATAGGTGGCCTGTCCAAGTCTTCACCCTGCCCTGACACTTCTGGTGACATGTCACCAAAGGAGGGACCCTTGGGTGTGCACCACCTTGTCAAGTTCAGCTCCCTGACTGCAGCCTTCACCAGCAGCTTGCGGAGCCCTGGCCAGAACCTGCCTTTCCAGCTACACAGCCCCAGGGCCAGGCACAAGGAGAAGCTGGCCACAATACCCCCAGCCACCAGCAGTGTCAGCTCCTTCCTAGGGGAAACCCCCAGCTGGGCTCATGCACCCCATGCCCCACAGACCAAGGACATCAGCCACAGCCGCTCACCTTCACCAGGTAGGAGGACTGCGCTGAGCCACCAGCCACACCAGCCTTGGACACATGGGAAGTCCCACACTGGAGAGAGAGCCCTCTCCATCCCAGCCCCAACCCTTGCCCCTGGCCCCTGCTCTCCCCCTGCCCCGCTCCCCACCTGGCCTGCCTGTACACACCAGACCCCAGGTTCCCCCACACAGCATGCAGAGAGGCATAACAGAGTGCAAAACTTTTTTGAGCAGCCTGTGCCCCTGCATCTAGGCAAGCATGGGCCTCTCACACCCAGAGAAATGCATCAATGCTGGAACAAGGTCCTTCTCAGCTGTGGGGGCAAGTATGTTTAGCACTGCCACAGGCAGCCCTCCAGGAATTGGCAGAGGTTTGAGCTTGCCCCCCACACTGTTGAAGCTCATAGTCCCAAACCAAAATCTCAGGTGTGCCCACCATGAGGATCAGCAGCAGCAGGGTATAGTGGGTCAGGAACCCCTCAGCCCACAAAAACAGCTCATTGTGCACCACCCAGGGCACATGCAGGAGGGGCATGCTCGGGGTGTAGTGCAGCAATGGAGGGAGCTAGACCTGGAGTGTCTCCCTGGAGTGGCCCCTTTCAGGGAGAGCAGGGGCATGGCCAGATCCTTGTCCCAGTTGTCTGGGAGCCCTGTGTTCTTCTCCCCCCACCCTGATCCTGGACACCATGGGCTGGGCATCAAGGCAACAGAGCAGTTGGCCTGCAGGGAGGAGGGGAGACAGTGGGGTCTGGTAGCCATGGCAGCAGGTGCTCCAGAAGCCTGGCCTGTCTCACCCTTGGAACAGGCTGGGGGAGGCAGGCTTCATGCAGCCAGCCCCCAGTGGCCCACTAGTCCCAGGGGAGCATACAGGGATGTGGGGCTTGGCCAGCAGCCACCTGGGCCATGGTCCCTGGGCACCCATGCATGGCTGACCCCTGATCTGAGCTCGGGCCGAGCACAGTCACTGGTGCAGAGCATCTTGTCTCTGAAATGGCAAACTCTTACAAAAGGTTTCTGTCTCATGACTCTGTAGGTCCAGCATCTGGATATGGGGGAAAGGCCACAGTTGCCAGCCACCTGTACCAAAGGACCAGCGCCTGCCATTTCCCCAGGGAGAGCCCCCTATCTGCTGCACACACTGTGGTGTGTGCACCCATAGGAGAACAGCCAGAGATTAGATTGCTGGCTGCCTGCAGGCTCTGCCCCCTGCTTGCCCACACCCCATGATCCACCACTCTGAAACATCACAAAAAACATGGTAAATAGTTTTCACTAGGAGGAGGGATTTTTACTGTTGGTGCATGGGGTGGGTAGTGGAGGTGGAAAGGGTGGACATTTGTGATGGAATAAAGACTTCTTGTTTGGATACATGTCTATAATGGGTGGTTCAGGGGTGGGTAGGGGGTCTGCGGGTGGTGGTATAGAAGGGCTAGAATGGGGAGTGCTGAAGGAAGTGATCAGCTACAGCCTCCTGCATCTGATGTCCTGATCTTTGCTGGAGGGTGCATAGCTCTCTTGGTGCTTTGGCAGGGGAATCCCACCCCTGCTGTTGCCACCAGAGATGGTGCTCCCACTGCCAGGTGTCCTCCACCTACTGCACCTCCTAGCCCAGATTTTGTGGAACAGCTCCCCTCACAAAACAGCTCCCCCTGAGCTTCCCAGATGTTATGAAGCACACAGCTGCAACAATGACCCAGGGGAGGATGTTCTCGGTGGCCTTGAGGCAAGTGGTGAGGGACTGCCAGTGGCCCTTCAAGCAACCGAAGGAGCATTCAACCAGGACATGAGTCCAGCCCAGGCACCAGTTAAAGTGGGCCCAGGTGGCTGGTGTAAGGCAGCATCAGTCAGGTCAGCTCCAAGTAGGTACAGTCCCTGATGGGCAAGAGTGGGACCACAATGGCACCCAGCTGCATGTCCAGCATCCCCAGTGTGAAGCACCTACTCTCCACCAGTCCGGCCAGGCCAGAGTTCCAAAACATTTGGGTGTGTATGCTGCCCACCCAGCCAGCATTCACATGGGTGAATGTGCCCCAGTGGTCCACAACAGCCTGCAGGACAATGGAGAGAAATCCCCTGTGTCTGTAATAGGGGTGGTCTCCATGGGGCTGGCAGGTGACCAAGATGTGGGTCCTGTCCACGGCCCCAGTGCCCTGGAAGAATCCCAGTGCACAGAACTTTGCCACCATCACCAGGGGGTCATGGACACAGATCTTCCCAGAAGACCTCCCTACCAGCCTCCCCAGTGGTGGCCTTGTCCATAATAAACAGGTGTCCAATGTACTGGAGGCTGGCAGGCGTGGCCAGCTTCAGTAGCACAAGGACCATCTGGGCGTGCCATTGTCCTGCTGCTCCAGATGTGAATGGAGCTCCTAGAGCAGTCCCAGAAGGTGGCCTAGACCATCCAGAAGCCATCCAGGCACTGCTTGTCATCCCAGGTCTGCAGGATGATGTGCAGTCACCAGTCCCAGCTGGTATGGCAGGCCCAGAGGCAGCGGGGCTAGAGGCCCAGGAGGGTGACAGTGGCCCTGGCAGTGGCATCCTGCAGCCCCTCATCAATGTTCCTGGTGGTGATAGCTGTGCAGCAGTGGTAGTAGCCCTGGGACAATGCATTGCAGGTGGAGAGGTGGTCGCTGCTTGTGGGAGAGCCGAGCTGCCTGAAACTGCCGTAGGTCAGTCAGCAGTTGGCACAGTGAGCCAGAAGGGTAATCATGGTGACCAGCAGGATCTAAAGGCACTGGCTGTTGCTGCCAGGGCCAGGGGATGGAACAGCCATAGTGCAGGGAGGCAGAGTAGCCATGGAGAAAGCTGCCATGTGCTGCCCCTGTGATTGGCACACTGCTCCTGGGCAAGAAAGAAGCTAGTCAGAGAGTAGAGAGGAGGGCTGGCTATTAACAATGGCTGATGGGATCTGGCAGATGCAGCCAGAGCTTGGAGCTTCCCATAGAGGTGGCAGGGGTCCATTTCAGACCTGCAGGGAAGTCAGAGCAAATTTCTTCCCTAAGCACCGTCGTAGACACCTACCCTAACACCCTTACTCTGGAGTAGCTTACTGCACAGTAAATCTAGGCTGAAGTAAATGCATGTGTAAACGTGCCCAAAAAGCAGTACTCAAGAAATACAAAAAATCCTTAAATTCTGATAAAAAATTGGAAAGCCACATGTATTAGGAAAAGCAATATGTATTAGAACAGAACACAATTCAAGTATTCAATGTTTAAGCCATGATAACTGTGAAAACTCACAGATTCATAGAAGTTTAGGGTGGAAAGGGACCTCGAGAGATCATTGGGTCCAGCCCCCCTGCTCTGGGCAGGAAAGACTGCTGGGAGGAAATAACTCCACCAAGTTGTGCATCCAGTTTGTTTTTAAAAATCTCCAGGGTAGGTGCCTTCACTACCTCTGCTGGGAGTCTATTCCAGAGTCTGGTCACATGAACCGTGAATAAGTTTTTCTTTATATCCAGTCTGAAACCTTCTAGGAGTTTATGACAGTTGCTCCTGGTTTTCCCCTGAGGCACTATGGTGATTAGTTGTTCACCTAGCCCCTGATGCTCATCCCTGATACATTTGTAAGCTGCCACCAAATCTTCCTGAAGTCTTCTCTATTCTAGGCTGAACAGTCCCATATCTGTCAGCCTTTCCTCATATGGCTTGCTGTTCAGGCCTCTAATCATTTGAGTGGCTGTTCAATGGACTGTCTTAAGCTTCTCCACATCCTTCTTGAAGTGTGGTACCCAGAACTCGATGCAGTACCCCAGCTGTGGCCTCACCAATGCCAAGTACAGCAGGAGAATAACTTCCTTAGTTTTGCTTGAGGTGAGTCAACTGATGCATGCCAGTGTATTGTTTGCTCTGCTAACTGTAGCATCACACTGGTGACTCATATTCATTTTATGGTCAATTATGACCCCCATATCCCTTTCAGATGTGGTGGTAGCTAGCGTAGCAGCACGGAGCCTGTAAGTTTGTTGCAGAGTTTTCCTTCCCAGATGGAGCACTTTACACTTCTCAGTGTTGAACAGCATCTGGTTCTGGTCCTCCCATCTAACTAATCAGTCTAGGTCTGCCTGGATCATCAGCCTACCCTGATGCATGGCCGCACTTTCCCACAACTTAGTGTCATCAGCAAACTTTGCCAATGTGCTTTTCACCCCTACATCCAGATTATTGATGAAGATGTTAAAAAGCACCGGTCCAAGTACTGAACTCTGGGGGACCCCACTGGCTACCTTCTGCCAAGTCAACACAGATCCATCTATTAGTACTCTCTGGGTCTGACCCCACAGCCATAGGTTTTGAAATGGAACATCTCAAGCAAATGCATGCCTGTTGTCATATATGAATTCAATAGTTTTCTGTGCCTTTGCCAATTAAAACAGTAATTAAAATAAAATCTGTTCCAAATGCTATTACTTTAACATATGGAATCTGAATAGAAGTCAGAGATAAATAGTCCACTGTTATCCAGGAAACACTTATTCATTGGGAAATGGCATCATTTACTCCTTTCCCTTCATGCTACTTCACATGGAAATCAAGGTTTGCCATCATCCTTGAAGCCAGTATGAAAAGCTGAAGATTTAATGTCATTAAAGACATTAAAATATACTGATAAGTATTCTAAAATATGGGGGGGAATAGAATAGTTTAATAAATTGGACCCTGATGCAGCGAATTATGAAACCCATGCACACTGTTTGTGGAGTGAACCAATGGGAGAATTATGAAGATAGCTATTGGAAACGTTCAGTAAAATAAAGCTCAGTCATAAAATGCTAATTTTTGGGGTATTAAAAATTCTGTCTAAAATATCTTGGGTTTGATAAACTTTAGCCAAAATCTGGATTTCTGGTAAACTTTGTCAAGAACACAGTGCTTTAGGATCCACAGCCCCAGGACATGTATGCCAGGGAGACAGCTCTATATCATAGGAACCCACTGTTCCAAATAGCATATTTCATGTCTGACCACTTTAGCTTCAACACTTACAAAACTACTCAGATATCCAGAGACAAATTCCCGGAAGCTTGAAATATACATATATATATATTAAAAAAACAAACAAACAAACAAAAACCCCAATAGCTTGGGTAATTTTATTTGCCTTCCGGTTTGAGCCCTTAGGTTTCACAATTTCGAGATTTTCTGCACAATAAGAAGAGCTAGAAACACCCTAATTTAAAAATAAAAGGTATAAGCTGAAAGTTTTACATAATTGTATGGCTCCAGGGGCTAGCTTTTAAGAAAGCTACCAAATATTATGAGACACCTAATAAAATAGCAAGAGTTACTGACAGAACAGTTTGTTCCTCATTTTGTTTTACATGACAATGTGTTTAGCAGCCCCCAATGATGTGTATGCACACAGACACACACACACACACACATATGCATATGTATGTCTATTTGCATGTGAGTATGTAATATAAGTGCACAAGATTACTGAATTTCAGCATAATTCTTTGTTCTATAACTCTATACAGGCCAAAGGGTAGGAATTGTGGCATTGTGGGCTACATCTGTGGTAAAATGGAAAAGCTCTGTGGGAATGTATTGTAAGAACAGTCCCCACTCATACTACTAATTGGGTTCCAAGTAAGTGGAGCTAAAAGGACAGCTAGGGAAATGGAAAGTAAAAGTGTTCTTAGGTATAGTATTGCATTTAGGCAGCTATACAGAGAACCAAGACTTCTTTGTAAGGACTCAAGCTGCACTAAAAATTGTTAGCTTTAAACAACTTGGTCAGGACTCATTCCTATGGAGACCTGCAGTGCTACGCTGATGTCAGAATTGTCAGATATTGCTGCACTGAACCCTTTCCAAAAAAGTAGAGAAAGGTACACTGAAGAGCTGCCAGCACTAGGAGCAGGAAAACCAAGAAGGAGCAAGCCAGTTTAGAGGAAGGCTCTAAACTGGGAGAGATGAGGCAGAAGCAGATGAAGTCCTTTTTGAATCATAGAATCACAGATAAGTAGGGCTGAAAGGGACCTCCAGAAGTCATCTAGTCCAACCTCGTACATGAGGCATGATTTTGCCTATGCAAACCATCATATACAAATCCATAATCTAAATTCTTCATAAAATTACCATCAACCCTGACACAACACAAGACATAACACTCTAACTTGCCACAGGTAAAGCAGGGGAACCATGGCAGTCAATGACCTGCTTTCATAAAAGGTTGTTAATATATGCTTAAAAGATCCCAGGTAAAGGCCATGTCCCTGATTGCAGAGGAAGGCAAAAACTCCCATATTTCATACCAACCTGATCATGGGGTAAAATTCCTTCCTGATACCAAATATGATAATTGGTCTGACCCTAAGCAGAGGGGCAAGACCCTTTAGCCAGGAGCCTCCAGCTTTAGTCCCAGCAGGAACACTGTTACACCTCAGTCAAAATCTCCAGCCTTGCCTGCAGCCAACACCCAATACCTCTGATGGAGACTTAAAAACACCCTGACACTTTTCATAGATTTCATAGATGTTAGGGCTGGAAGGGACCTCAAAGATCATTAAGTCCAGCCCCTGCCCCAGGGGCAGGAAGTCAGCTAGTGTCAAAGGATCCCAGCAAGATAAGCATCCAAACGTTTCTTGAATTAGTCCAGAGTAGGTGCCTGCACCACTTCTGGAGAGTCTATTCCAGGTCCTAGGGGCTCAGACAGTAAAGAAAAATTTCCTTATGTCCAGCTTAAAATGGTCTTGGAGGAGTTTATGACCATTGGTCCTTGTTTTTCCTTGGGGCACTCTGGTGAACAGATGTTCTCCCAGATCCTGATGTATACCCGTTATGTACTTATAAGCAGCTACCAGGTCCCCCCTGAGCCTGCGCTTTTCCAGGCTGAAGAGTCCCATGGCTCTCAGCCTCTCTTCATAAGGCCTATTTTCTTTCCCTCTGATCATGTGCATGGCTCTCCTCTGGACTCTCTCAAGCTTCTTGACATCCTTCTTGAATTGTGGAGCCCAGAATTGGATGCAGTACTTAGCTGCAGTCTCACCAAGGCTGAGTTCAGAGGGAAGATGACATCCTGAGATTTACTTGAAAAGCATCTATAGATGCAAGCCAGAGTTTTGTTTGCTTTACCAGCTGCAACATTGCACTGGTGGCTCATATTCATCTTGTAGTCAATCATGACCCCCAAGACTCTTTCAGCAGTGGTACTAGCAAGTGTAGCACTGCCAAGCCTATAAGCATGCTGCTGGGTTTTTTTCCACAAAGTGGAGTACCTTACATTTATTGGTATTGAACATCATCAGATTTGTATCCGCCCATTTACTAAGTTTATCCAAGTCAGCCTGGATCACTAGCCTATCCTCAGTTGTGGACGTTACACCCCAAAGTTTAGCGTTATCTGTGAACTTAGCCCACGCGCTTCTGACACCAATGTCCACATCATTGATAAAGACTTTAAAAAGAACCAGTCCAAGGACAGAGCCTTGGGGGATGCCACTGGTCACGGAGAACCATAATGACTTGCTACCATCGACCACTACTCTGGTCCAACCTCGGAACCAATTTCCCAGACATCAGACTGTGGTGTAGCCAAGGCCACAGGTGGCCAATTTTTCCATGAGGAGGTCATGGGACACCAAATCAAAAGCTTTTTTAAAGTCCAGATATATGACGTCAATCTCTTCGCCCTTGTCCAGGTGATATGTCACCTGGTCATAGAAGGACATGAGTTTGGTCAAGCAAGACCTACTCACGACAAAACCATGCTGGCTATCCCTCAGGATGTTGCCCTCAGCCAGCTTATCCAGAAGGGTTGCCTTGATAATTTTCTCCATAATCTTTCTGGGGATTGAGGCCAAGCTGATTAGCCTGTAATTCCCAGGATCTACCTTTTGCCCTTTCTTGAAGATGGGTACCACATTGGCCTTCTTCAAGTCTTCAGGTACTTCCCCTGAGTGCCACAAGTTTTCGAATATTTTTGCCAATGGTTGGGCTATGATACCTGCCAGCTCCTTGAGTACTCTAGGGTGTAATCTGTCAGGACCAGCTGACTTGAAGGGATCCAGCATCTCAAGGAGATCCTTTACTAGATCAACACCAATGCTGGGTAAAAATATGCCCTCACCCTGACCGTCCCATGTCTTGCTAGGCAGGGCAGTTCCATTGGACTAATGAAAGATTAACGTGAAATACCCATTATTCAGCAGGGGTCCAATGTTACCCTTGCTTTTTTTCCAACTCCCTACATATCTGAAAAAGGACTTTTTGTTATCCTTGATATATGAAGCCAGATGGAGTTCGGTTGAAGCCTTGGCTTTCCTGATCTGTTCCCTGCAGGTACGGACCAGTGCTGAGTACGCCTCCTTGGTGGTAATTCCAGCCTTCCATCCTTTATAAGTCTCTCTTATGAGGCATAGGAGGTCCTCAAGTTCCCTGCTGAGCCACAGGGGTTGCTGTGCCCTTTTGCTACCCATCCTTGCAGATGTACATGGGGCTCCACCTCCCCTACACCCCAGCCATACACCAACCTTCGAGATGAGCCTTATGATCTTTTGCAGCTAGCCCTTAGATGGGGTCTTCCTCAGTTCCTACATTTCCTCCTTTGTGGACAGATGCCTTGGGCTCCAAGTAGACCCAGAGAGTCTAAGAGCACTCTGCCTTCGGGGTTGTCCCCTCTGACACCCTGAGCATTCTACGATGGATGCCGCTGGTCATCGCCATGTTCGCACTTTGTCTTTTGTCTTCATTTGGGCCTTTTAGTCCCCAAAAGGTGTGCTTTTAGTCCAGCAAGGTGTGCTGAGTTAACCTGCTCTAGGCAGGGAACAAAAATAGAGCAGACAAAGCAAAAACACAAAAAGACCCACACTGATGAAACCACACACACCAGGAATGACCCAAAGCAAAGAAGAAAAAAGGGTCAGAGGAGGAAAAGAAAAGCAAAGGAAAAGAGGAGCAACCGTGGAACTGTGGGTCCTCCGTTCTCCTCGAACCAAGTGCTCCTAAGCTAATGCGTCCCCTGGGTTGGGACCCATGCTTCACCCCAGCCAGGGTTTTCTTTGTCTCCTCCCGGATCTCCTCCAGTGTCTCTTGTAGGAGCTCCTCCAGTGGCTCTTGCTGCCACTGCTACCGGCCTCTCTGCTGGTTCCTTGGATCCCCACTGGTACCGGTTGTCCCCGGTGTAGGGATCTCCCACAGCCCCTGTTGCCACCACTGCTTTTCTCTGCGCTGGCTCTTCAGCTCCCTGCCGCAGCCGGATGCCCCTGGCACAGCGATCCCCCACCATTTCTCCTGCTCCCAGCATCTCTTTTCCCACACTCTCAGGGCTGGCTTTTATCTTAGCTGGGCTTTTATCTTCGCAGCATCTCTTGCTGACATCGCCCAGCCCCAGCTGCAGATAGGCATGGCTGGTGAACTGCGTAGGCATTTCTCTCCAGTGTGCCTCTTCATTTGCCCAGCGTCCTGCAAGTGGTGAGTTTTTTTCTTTTTTTTTTCACCCTGGGTTTCTCTGCAGGCATGGTTTCCCACTTGCCCATACTTACATCTCTGTGACACGGCCCATAGACTTCTTGAGTCAGGTAGAGCTCATCCACACATGTGAGGAAGCTTTGTGATGGATCAGATTTGGCCAAGTGCTCCACCCATGAGATGTCCGGGTACTTAAAGTCTGCCATGACAACCATTCACTGAAAGCATGCAGCCTCGGGCAGTTCCCTGGTGAATTCCTGGTCCAGCTCTTGTTTCTGGTTAGGAGGTCTGTAGTAGACTCCTACCATGATGTCCCCTGTGCCACGTTCCCCACATATTTTAACCCAGAGAGACTCCAGCCATCCTTCCTGGGTGCCAGTGTCAATTTGCAGGGATGTGTAGCTGTGTTTGACATAGAGAGCTACACCCTTACCCCTTTTATCTGCATGATCTCACCTATACAGGGTATAGCCATCTATACCTGTGGCCCAGTCATAGGTGGAAT
Source organism: Alligator sinensis (assembly GCF_000455745.1). Taxonomy (NCBI): domain Eukaryota; kingdom Metazoa; phylum Chordata; order Crocodylia; family Alligatoridae; genus Alligator; species Alligator sinensis. Next base: position 152,120 of record NW_005842511.1, on the reverse strand, counting down.
CCCACCAGGTCTCCCTTATCCATATGATGTCATAGTCATTCTTGTTTAGTAGGAGGACCAATTCCTCCTGTTTATTTCCCAAGCTCCTGGCATTGGTGTACAGGCAGGCAAGTGTCCCATTGAGGGCCCCTTCCTTCCCTACAGATTGTTCCAGGGCTAGGGTAGGGGTGGGTTTCCTTAAGTGTCTTAGCCTTCTGGATTGGCAAAGGTTTCCCAGTGGGCTTGCAGTGGTGGTAATCCCACCCCCAACCCCAAGCAGGCTTAGTTTAAATCCCGGTCAAGCAGGTCAGCCAGTCTGGCTGAGAAGAGCCTTCTCCCCAGCAGAGTGAGCTGGAAGCCATCTCTCCCCAGCAGACCACTGACTCTCTCACCAAAGAGAGGACTGTGATTATGAAAGCTGAAGTCTTCACAATGATACCAGTGCCACAGTCTCTGGTTGACTACCTTGACCCATCTCTCCCTCCTTGGCCCATGACCCACAATCAGTAAGAGTGAGGAAAAGACCACCTTCACCCCCAACCCCCTAAGCCCCATTCCCAGAGCCCTGTAGTCTCTCATGACCTGGCTGGGATTGCTCCAAGCTGTGTCATTCATGCCCACATGGATGAGGAGCATAGGGTAGTGGTTGGAGGGCCGGATAATCTTTGCGATCCTCTCTGCTATGTCCCAGATGTGGGCCCCTAGGAAGTAGCAGACCTCCCGGGCTAGGGGATCGGGTCGGCAGATTGCCCCCTCAGTCTCCCTCAAGAAGGAGTCTCCCACAATGACCACTCTGCGTTTCATCTTCAGGAGAGTAGGGGTGGGTGATCCTCCCTTGCCTGCAGGAGCTGGCATCTCTGCAGGCTCTAATGGGGCTGCAAGAGGTTCGTACCTGTTTGAAAAGCCCCAGAGGAGAGGGCATCTTGGGGTGGCGGGCCATGGGGCCCTTGACCACATTGGTTCAATCCCCTGGCTGGACAATATGGGAGATCCCTGAGTCCTCCCTTGTCCTGGAAGGTGACCTTGGTTGACCCTCCACCTCCAGGGAGTGAAGGGCCTGTCAGTAGGAGTCTATCTCCTGCTCACCATCCCTGATGGCACGCAGTCTCTGGACTATGGCCTGGAGCTTCTCTATCTGGTGCCCCACAGACTTCAAAGGGGAACAAACCTTCACAAGGGAAGGTGGCCATGCTCCTGGTCCCATGAGCCTGGAAATGTGCCAGGCAGCCCCCGCAGCTGAGAGCCAGAGGCTCTGTCTGTGTGGATCCCAGAACCATGAGTTCCATCTGGGTGGAGGCCTCTGAGGTGCCAGAGGGGGAGGCCACAGGCTCCAAGGGGACCCTCGGGGTGTGGCGTGTGCCCATCCATATCATGCCACTTGTAGGCCAGCTACTGATGGGAGTAGCTTCCCTAGGGCTCGCTGGCAGGGCTTTGGGCCCTCCCGCTCACCCTCCTGCACAAACGCCAACACTAAACTCATGTGCTAGGCCCAGAAGCATGCCTGCTTGTGCAGCCTGTTCACAAGGCTCAGGTTGCATGGCTCACTAGGGGGCTGGGCAAAGTACGAGCCAGGGTGGGGTGAGACCCTCCTCGGCTCCTCTCAGCTGCCTCCCCACAGCTGAGCTGTACTAGTCCCCTCTCACCATGGGCCCCGCTTACCTCCAGCTGTGCTGGGGATCAGCAGGGGTGCTCTGCAGTTGCTGGGGGGCTTCGGGGTGCAGAGGCATGATGGGCTTTCACCTGTGCATCTCGCGCTGCTCCCTAAGCCCAACTGTTTAGCAGAAAAAGAAGGAGGGGGCAACCAGCAAAGCTCAGAAGTATGGGAAATACTCATAGTAGAACATAGGCATAGCTATACCTATATCATCCCCAACCAGTGGCAGTCCCACCTCTTCTTCAACACCTCCAGTGATGGAGAGTTCAGAACTTCCCTAGGCAGTCTATTCCACTGCTTCCCTGCTCTAACAGTAAAGAAGTTTTTCCTGATATCCGATGAGATGTCAGGGATGAAATAATGGAAATTATTAATCAAATGATTGGGCAGAAGGAAAGAATTAGAGCAGGAAATTTAATAATCAATTGTGAAAGCAGATACTGGAGGGAAGCAGCCTCAGATGAGCTGAAAGCAATTATCATTTGATGGGAAAAAAGTGACCCGGGAAACTTTCCTAGTTTAGTTAGAAATGATGCAGAAGCTCAAGCAGTACTTCAGAGTAAAAGGCTTTAAGGGAAAAGCTTTGCCAGTTCTCACTTCATTAGTGTAGACAACCATTGTTATTACCAGGTCCTTGACATCAGTTTGGGGGCAAGCAAAGTAAGGCTGAAAGGGACATAGGCCACATACAGATATTCACTTTCTCTTGGGAGAGTCCCAGGAGAAACCACAAGTGTTCAGAATGTTCAGGATTTTTATCTCACAAAATGGCTGCTCCAAGAGAAAAATAACCTTGGAACAACCTGGGAATAACCAGGGTTAAATCACTCCCAGAAGAGTTTCTCTTGAGAGAGCAAATGTCTGTGCACATTCCCTTCTGAGAGAAACACAATCCTCCAGTCTCCCAGAGTCCTTTGCTCCCAGCCCTGCAAGGAGACAGTGGCCACATCTACATCAGACACAAGTACTAAATGACTGTGCAGAAACCAGCATTACTCTGCAGTAGTGTCCCTAAATAGCTTTTTAGTGACACTGATTGTGCAGTAGCTCATTACTACTGCACAGTAGTGTCACATCAAACTTCATGCCACGTGATTCTACTACGCAGTAGTAATGAGGTACTATGCAGTCAGTGTCTCATGTAGATACAACCAGTGTGTCACTTGTTGAACACTGCTGCTCCAGCTGAGCAGGGACCAGAATTCATTCCCTTTACAATCCCACGTTGTGCTACAGGAAGACACTGCCTGACTCTGAGCAGTATGGGTCAGCCAATCAAGGATGCTTTGTACTATCTGCCATCTGTCTCTGGCCATACCGAGGGAGCCTGCAGAGCATGTCAAGATGTGTATAGTGGCGCCTCCGGCTCCTCAGTGTCAACACTGCAATGTCTCTTCTAGAGTATCTGGGTAAGTTTTTCTACCAGGAAAACAAACCTGGAAGAATTCCCCCAGATCATTTGAATCTGTGTACACAGCCCTTGTTAGGAAGCTGATGAGTACTTGTGTTCAGATCCAACAATGTGTGGGTCGCAAGCTGCTTAACTGCATACATAACATGTGTTGTTTCAAATCCTGTACTTAGAAGTCTCTAAATTTTCATACAGTCATTTACTGCAACCATAAGAGGCAAATATGTTAGTCATTGCAGGATCTAGTTTAAATTCTTGTTAAAGAACAACTCCCAAATATTGTATGCCCTACAAAATAATCGTGATGTATACTTAGAAATAACATATACCCTTTATCTAGAAAACTGTGATCTGATAAGATTGCATCAATATTTTGCTGAAAATTATTTCTTTACCTTAATTGCCTATAATTTTGTTTTGGCTCTAAAGGTTTAGTTGAAGCCCAAATAGAGAAAATATGTCTTTCCTGC
>NW_005842511.1:147120-148575 GCF_000455745.1 Alligator sinensis | reverse complement strand
GCTGAAAGAGACCCTTTAAGAACATGAGCACCATACTTATGTTCTTAAGTTATACTGAAAAAAAAGGGGGCAGTAAGACTAGACAGCCTTGGTATTACTGGCTATTCATACCTCCTTCAGCCTCTTTGAATTATTTAGGACATTATTTATTAGCAGCCAAGTAGTTTGCATAAGGGTAGATCACGCTTGTTTTTCTTCTTGGAATTGTTCCTATATGTCAGGATAGGGTTTCATTGAAACTATGGTGAACTTCTGGGCAACAATTTAAATAGTTTCACAGCTGGGGACCTGAGTTTCTTAGGAAAACAATACTTCATTACAAAACCAGTTACTTGTCTCTTTCTCAAATCAACAGTTTTGTTTTAATTAGTCAAGGCCTTTCTAAATGTGTTAGCTTGTTTTTGTTTTAAATAGAGAAAAAAATGTTTTGTGGCTAACCAAACCACTGAAGCATAGAAGGCATAAAGCAAGTATATGTGGGTTTATGTTAATCGCTTTAGAGACCAGGATTACTTGGATTAAAGGAAGCAGCCATAGAAATAAACACATTTTCTTCACCCAGAGACAACTAATAATCTAACAGGAAATCCTAAAGAATTAAAGAAACCTCACTACAAGTAAAGAACATGTTTCAACTAAAGAAAATCCATTCCCATGTGAAAAACAAACAATTTTATCAGTTTAGAGCAAGATACAAAATGCAAACAACAAATTAAACCACACCAAATGTGGTCAAATTCTAATATTCTTCATCTATTCAAGAAAAATTCAGCCTGGAAAATTAAAGGTTCAGAACATGGAGAAAATAACGAAGAACTTCAGCTCTGTAATAAAAGAGATTTAATTAAACCTTCTCTATTAACAAGTTGCCTATCTAAAGTGCGGTAATCACAACTTAAAATCAAGGTTATTAAATAAAGCAAAATAACTATTAACGAATTAATGATTTAATTCTAACGATTCCAATTTTAATTTACACTGACGAAACAATGTAAAAGTATCTTAGAATGAGCATACATTTCAAGTATAAGCCCTTGAAGGTTCATTTAATGGACGTAGTAGGAAAATGAGGTCCTCTTCAATAGGGAATTCTGATTTCATATAGCCTGAATTGTAAATTATTTTATTTTATTGGGATATGCTACCATTGGGACCCATGGAAGTTGTAGTTCAAAAGCCTTATTGTCCCATTGTCCACTGTGGACCATGCTTCCTTGCCAAAGTGTATTTCCTATGATAGCGTCTTCTGCTCCTCTCCCCACCCTCACTCATTTGGTGAGCTGCTGCTGTGCATCAATCGGATATATTCCAGCTGGGGAACCCAAAAGAATGAGCAGAATGGAAACAGGCACCACAAAGCATCCCCACCCCTCACCCCGCTTTCAGTTAAATGTTTCCTTTTTTTGTAGATAGTATATCAAGATCTTGGATTTGGGGCTTTCTGTTTTTTCAGCA
>NW_005842511.1:143435-147089 GCF_000455745.1 Alligator sinensis | reverse complement strand
GAAACCAGGTATTTTCCACAGAAAGCAGGTATTTTTCACCAAAAAAATGTGCAAAAAACCAAAATGGAAAACAATGAGTTATAAAACCATTGTCTTTGCAGAGCAAGATTAAGTGTTTCATGGAACCTCTGACATCCACATGAAAAACTAAATATGATGCAGTGAAACTAACAACTACCATGCTCCAGAGAGAGCTCATACACAAAATGATAAAAGACAAACACCCACTCAACGTTGGGAAACACTTTTCAGAGAACAAACACTGTATTGCATAGTCCTTGTACTGAAGGAAAACCTACACCTTAGCTTCAAAAGAGAGGGCTGGAAACAAATATTCAGAACTTTCCTGGACCCTAAGAACCACAGGCTAAACACAGACAATGCTTTTACTGCCTGTGCTTTTATTTTATTACAATTTACCTACTCTCTGTTAGCCTTTCTATATTTCACATGTAATAATGACCTTCTTCCCTTCTGAAAAATTATGCTTATCTACTTTAATGGCCTTCGTCTTGGTTTGTAGCTACTTCTCATAACTTGTCTTTGCTTCTTCCCCTTTCTTAAGTGACTGTTTAATTTACCCAATGAAGTAAAAAAATACCTGTTTTTCCTCATATTTAGCTTAGACTATATCTGTTTCTTGTCTAGACCTAAGGAAAGGCATGTAGTGCCCAAAAGCTTGTCTAATACTTCTTCTAACTATATAGTTGGTCCAAAAAAAGCTATTACCAAACAAACATTGCTTCTTGCATATTCTTCAGACCATCATGGGTACAACACCACCATGGCCCTGTTGAGTATGACCTGACATTCCAAAACCACAGCAAACCTAAAAGACATTATTTATTATTGTTTTGTTTATTATATATTTGTTATATTTATTAGGTATTATTTATTATATAGTATTTATTATTGTTATTACAAATAATGGTGAAAGTTTCTGAGTTTCAGACTAAATCTGTTAGGAAAGGTCAAGTCCTGGTTGCTATAATAGAATGAAAGCTGTAGTAATCCACACTCTTCAGGGTAGATGTCCAATCTTCTCATTGAAGTAGACAGTCTGCTGTGATATATACCTTTACTATTTCACAGAAGGACTGTATTTTCACCAGAGACTTAGAATCCTTTCTTTACTACATATAATGTTGCTGTCACTAAAGAGCTACCGATATATTCCTCCAGGTGGAATTGTTATACCCGTTTCAGTTTGAGAAGCTTCATATAAAATACAATGATGGCTTCTGAAGATTATACATATACTATACTGAGCAATAAAGAAATGAAAGAAACTGTATGCTTTACACATATTAGACATTATGGACCTGGCTGAAATGAAATGTCTTTTATCAGAGTTGTATTTTAAGTTATATACTTTTTTTTTTTTAAGCTACTGGACATATTTTCCACAATATAGCACTGTTGGCACTGGATTTATGACCCAGAGACCTTGTTCCAGGCAGACCCAAACCCTCAGACCAGCTATGACCTCTCCATTCAATAATAGGCAAATTTTGTTGATAGACAGTGATAGCAGATAAGAATAATGCAAACAATTCTATGTCTATCAGTCCCAGGGTTCACAGAGTCAAGGTATGTCTGGCCAGTATGTGAGCTTCACTCTGAGGCTCTCTTGAATGTCAGATGTCAGGAGCCTGGAGGTTGGAGGCTGAGGCCCAGTCCCCCTCCCCAGTGAGGTGGGTGAGATGGGTTGATGGTATGCCCTCTGTCCATGGTAGCCTTGTGTTCCCTTCCTGGGGACCTTTTGCTGCTGTAAAAATCCTCCTTTTGTATTCTTTCTCTCCTCTGATGACTCTTTATCTTTGGGCATTGATGATTGGCCTCTCTGTGAATCTATGAAATGTCTTTTATCAGGGATTGTATTTTAAATCACATTCATTAAAAAAAAAAAAAGCTGCTGCATATCGTTTCCACAATACATCACTACGGGCTCTCCTCAGTCATCTATGGACTCACCGATGACTCCTTATTTACTGGAAGAGTCATCTTCATATTGAGGGACTGCCACTGCTGACTGACAATTCTGGGCTCTGAAAATTTGCTTTAAATACAGGGTTTTTTTAAAACTTAAACTAACATCAGGCTAAGTAAAAAAAAACAAATTACAGACAGAATGGACCAAAATCCAATTTTGTCCAAGCCCTTTCATGTGTAGGAGCCCTAAACTGAAACCAGAGTAAATTTCTGCATACTCATATGCTTTCTAATCATTTTCACTTTCCCAAATTGAGAAAAAAATAGCATATAATTAAAAGCCAGGGACTAGCATTCAATATTCTGTCTTTATGAGGACAAGTTTATCTCTCTAACTATACAGTACAAAAGCATCATGCTCAACCTAAATCTTTTTGCCACAGAATGTGATTAAAACTGAAAAAAAAGGGTGGAGAGGTACATTTAAGTAGAACAAGTAGAAAAATCTTTCAAGTAAGTAAAGGGAATATTTAAAATTAACTTTATGTTCTACGACTGATATTTTAGTGAACAACCCAATAGGCATGACAGTTCATGTATGTAACTAGGTGTTTATCCCCTCTACTCAGCCCTACATACAGCAGTTTTCCAGTTTACCATTGTTAAGCTATTCTATTCCCATAATAACCGCTGCAATTTCAAAGCAAAAATTTAAGCAATGAACACTGAGGTGGCATCTGCAGCAGTTGTTTTAAGACTCAAAGGCTTTATTTCCATAGCTTTTAAAATTTCCAATTATCCATAGATGCTTTTCACATTTGAAGTACCACATTTCCACATTAGAGTGCTGAGAAGGTTGAGAGGCATGAGTTTCTCCTTGCACAATATGATTTCAAACTGGTTCAAATCCAGTCAGGCATAGCAATCTCATTAAGAAGGATTTGAAGGGGAAAAAAATTGATGAGCTGAAGAAATGACTTGCTGGGGGAGGGAGAAGGGAAGGAAGGAGCGAAAAGCTGCCACTATACATTTTGTAAAGATTACAGAGGGAAGGAATTTAGATAATGCTGATTTACCCCTGAAATGCAAAGAATTTAGTAGCTTCAATTTATTGGAGTTATAAATCAAGTCAATGAGAAATATTGACAGTGATGGAGAAAGTACCAGGATAAGGCAGGGGTCAGCAATGTTTTCCAGTGGAGCAGGGGGGTGCAATAAGACAGCTTGGGTTAAAAGTGAGTGGCTCCCACCACTGCTTCTTACTGTGGCTCAGATGTAGCATAGCAAAAAGACCCCTTCCACTGCAGCTTGTGCCACCTGAGTGCAGTGTGGTATGTATGGGCAGAGCTCATCCTCCACTGGAGCCCCAGGAAGTTGTGTGTGGCACAGTACATGGACACCCCCGCCAGCTGCTAAATACTATCAAAATCATGGCTCCCCACAAGCCAGATCCAGCCCATGGGCCATAGTTTCTGACTCCTTTGCTAAGGGATATAGATGGCAAAGTATGTTTACTAATACTAAGATATTCTGGCAAAAAAAAGGTTCAACTGATTTCAGAGTACTACTTAGAATACAGCATTGGTCGAGCTAAACCAGTATTCTTCATCTGAACATAATGTAACCTGGGTGGTACACAGAAAGGTACCCCTGCTCCAATCGAAGGGATGTCAGCAGGTGCGTGTATGCTGTGGGGAGCATGGCTGCCAAACTGTAAGACAA
>NW_005842511.1:137925-143425 GCF_000455745.1 Alligator sinensis | reverse complement strand
TTCCCTACAGAGCAGAAATGAGACCCAGGACATCCAGTGATATTTAACTATGTACAGGCTTCATGATACCAAAATAATATAAACCTTATAACCATAAACTTACATACACACACACACACACACACACACACACACACACGTACATAGGTTATTTACATAGGCTTACACAGTCAATAGCTCTTTCAACCCTGAACTCAGGCACAGGCCTATCCCCTGTAGCCTTCAGATTAGACTGCAGCCCCTACCCCTTGACCCAAGCCCTCTAGCAGCAGTCAAAGGAGCACTTAAGGATAAAACACAGGTTAATTAACAAATCAACTAAAAGAATACCTAGCAGTGATGGGACAATAATTGAACATACACAATCAGGTTACATCAGTAGAGTCACCAAAATATACATATGACAAATAATATATTGAAATATAAAACACTTTACAACCCCTCTCCTAACACAGCAATAATGATGCAGAATTACAGCAAGAATCCTAATCACTTGGGGGACCCACACTGCTTCATGCAGTCACCGAGGTCCCTTCAGCTCTCCTCCAGCCCCATGCACCACTTGGTGCACCGAAGGAGTGCCTGCCTAGGGCAGGAACATGGACCCATGCCTCGCGCAGCCCTGGCAACTCGTCAGCTCTACAGCCCTGTGCACCGCAAGGGCCCAGCTCCTTCCCCATGCAGGTTGGGGGACCCATGCTGCCTTGTGCAGCTGCCATGGTCCCAGCTGCTCTACACCAGTCCCATGCACCACTTTGTGCACTGAGGAGCTGGATTCCTGCCTCATGCAGGGTTGGGGACCTGCACTGCCTCATGCCCCTTCAGCTTTCCTCCAGCCCATGCACCTCTCTATGCACTGACGGGGCACCTGCATAGGGCAGTAATGTAGACCCGTGCTGCTTTGTACAGCCCCGGCAACTCATTAGCTCTATGGCCCTGTGCACCGATCCATGCACCAAGGGCCCAGATCCTGCCTCATGAAGGGTGGGGGCCTCCGTCCCAGCCATTCTCCACCAGCCTTGTGCATTGCTCTGTGCAACAAGGATTCCTGCCTCATGCAGGGTTGGGGACCCATGCTGCCTCATGCAGCCATGCAGTCCCTTTAGCTCTCCACCAGCCCCATGTACCATTCTATACACCGAAGAGGCTGGACCCCTGCCTTGTGCAGGGATGGGGACCCATGCTACCTCATGCAGCTATGCAGTCCCTTCAGCTCTTCACCAGCCCTGTGCACCACTCTGAACACTGAAGGGGCTGGACCCCTGCTTCCTGCAGGGTTCAGGACCTGCGCTGCCATGTGCAGCTGCTAAGATCCAGTCCACCCTCCAACCCCTCCATGCACTGACATGTACACTGTTGCGCTCTTCCCACAGCAGCTAGGATGCAGCCACCCGCCGCTTCTCCCCACCAGAGACATTTTCAGGGTGCTTCTGGGGCAACTGCTCTACCCCTGCTGGTCAACTCAACCAGCTCTTCTACAGCCCTTGTCTTTATTGTCCTTTGTCAAAAGCCCCTATTTTCTGGGCGCACTGTTTTTTTATTCCTTCTGGAGGCCCTGTCCCCAAATTGGGAGCAGACCAATAGGAAATCCTGAAGGGTTAGTTCCCCCTCAGGTCCTCTTCTTCACCTTGTCCCTAGGTCAGGGTGGGACAAGATTCTCCCCTTCCCTCTCCTCATTGGTGGGGAAGGGGAATGCCCCACCAATTAATCTGAGCCTTCCGGCTCAAGCCAGTAAACTGGGCTGCCACCAGCAAGCCTGCCACATCAAGAACTACCATATGGGGTCAGAACATAGGTCTATCTTGTTCAATAAGTACTGCATGCTTCTGAGGAAGAATAAAGAAACAAGATATCCCTCTATTGGACCCATCCTCTATTTTACCAATGGCCATGTACTGACCTGAGGTTCTATCCTTAGCTATTTGTTTAATATCCCCAGATGGACCCATCCTCCATAAATTTCCCTTTTTAACCCAGTTATGGTACTGGCTTCCACAATATCCTAACAAGTTAATTATGCAATCTTTAAACCTGCTGCCTGAATTTCACTGCGTGCCCTCCAGTTCTTATATATGAAACATAAAAGTTTTCTTTTCACTTTTTGCACACTGTTCCTAATTTTATATCTCTTTGTTGTCTCATTTCTGTCTTTTACAAGACTGACAAGGTACTACAAAGCAAGGCAAAAACTACAGTATTAGGTACCTGGCTGGTCATGCAGAATTGTACCTTGAGTTAAAAATAAACTTATTTCACCCTGGAAAGTTGTACTGTAAATCTGATGTTTAGCAAGCTTCAGGTTCTGAGAAGGCACTAAACAGAGACAAGACTCACAGAGATGGTGTTTTTTTTCCTTTTGAGTCCACGTGAAAAGGCTATGAATTGCAGTTACCTCAAAGTGCAATTTTTTAGAGGACATAAACATAGTTTCATGGACAGTCTTCCTGTTTTTAGATTTTGTATGGCTTGTAGTTCATTCGAAATGCCAAGGGACATTATGTATGCATTTTACTTGGCAAAGACACCGCATAATGATTTAAATTTGTAAGGTAAGTGTTTGAATATCTGTGGTAGTGTAAGAGTGATGTTGCAACAGTGATGGTCCAGAAATTGTGAGAGAGGCAAGGATTTCTGCAGGTAATATAATTTATTGGACCAACTATGTAGTTGGGATAAAGTCAGACAGGCTTTCTAACACAAAGTATTCTTTCTTAGGTCCTTAATTACAAAAACTAGGCACAGAATAGTGAAAAACAGCAGAGGAGAGGGGGTGAGAGAAATTCTCAGGGATAGCAGACACACAATTAGCAGAAGAAAAGCAGCCAATTACTGGGAGATCAAGGTTTATCAAAAGTCAGGAGGTTCACTCTCATCTTTACTGCATAGAAAGAATTCAGGAGTTGGTTAAAATATAATGTGTCATAAAGCTGATATCAGTGTTTAGTCCTTGGTTCTTAGTTTCCCATCAGTGGATGAATTTTTGTTCATGTATGTGTGTGAACACAAACATTCAAATACTTACCTTACAAATTCATATTGTTCTGTGGGGTTTTTGTCTAGGGCAATACAGATATTTTAGGGGAAATGAACGGCCCATGTTTAAAATATTATCACAGCAGTATGTGGATTTGCAGTAGCTCTAATCTCCCTAGTTAAGGCCTTGTTACACATTAATTCTAGGTGGCTCCTGGAGCTCTCAAACACTGGATTGTCCACACATGAACACCTCAAACTGGTTTTAAGCAAACTTTAGGTAGCTTAAAGTTATGCCGCTGCAGGGCAGGTTTATCTCTAATCAACGTTACCCAGCTTGTGTTCCATTAATGTGTGGCCCCTCCCCAAAAATGAGCCCTCTAAGCTGCAGTCCTCTGGCATCCCAAGATTCAGTGCCCCCTACCTCACCCTCCTGTTCTGTGTGGACAAATTTTCTACACCCAGAACCCTGCTATCCAGGGGCAGCTCGGGCACCAAGCTACCTTCCCTTCCCACTGCTAGGGGTGTGACCTTCCTAACCCCTGGGGTGCAACTCCATGCAAACAACCTGCAGAGCACATGCAGAGCACATAGATCTGGGTATCCAGGTCCCAGGGCATGGATGGGTCCAGGAATGGGGTCTAAAGGCAGGGGTGGAACAAGGTAAGAGCTGGATCAAGTAAGCTGGTGCTTCCTTCCCAGGCCAGAGACAGTAGCTCCTCAAAAAGTGCCTTCCCTCACTGCTTCCACCTCCCAGCCACCTCAGGAAACATAACTAGCATACCCATAACACAGCCCCAAATCCCAATTTACTAAAGCATGAGATCATTACTTTACTTCTGTATTTCTTTCTAAATTCATTTTTTTTACTTTTTTTATTTTATCCTTCAGTGGCTGACTTCCTTCATTTCAGAATTCTTCTCCCACCCCCATCCCATTAACTCTTTGCCTCCCAGTTTCATGTTCCCACCCTGCCCCCACAACCCCCCTTCCACACACCTCTCCTAAAGCAGGGGTAGAAGCCTGTCCTAGCTCACCAGTCTTGTAGTGGCAACTCACAACTGTAACTCCTAGTTGGGCCCCTGATCACCAGCCCTCTAGTGGCAAGTCACAGCTGTGCAGGTAGGGGGAAGTCAGAGAAGGTTTTTAACCTTAAGGTGTGACTGCTCCAAACTCAAGCTAGCACTGACACTCATCAACATTAAAGTGTCCTTCAAGCCTTGATGTAATGACCGAATAATGTTCAACAGTTTTGGGGACTACCCAGTTCCCTCAGAATAGTAAAAAGACCCTGTCTATTGAAAGTGTTGAAGGCCTTTGTCAGATCAATGAAGGCTATGTACAGTGCTATTCATTTTTCTCTACACTTCTCTTGTAGTTGCTTGACTGAAATATCCTATCAATGGTGGACCCTCATGAGAGAAAACTGCATTGACTTTCAGGATAGATTCTTTCATCTAGAGATTGCAGCCTAGGGAGCATGATTTGAGTGACAATTTTTCTGACAATATTCAGCAGGGAGATACCTCTACTGTTGTCACAGTCACTTCTATCCCCCTTATTTTTGTATAATTGTTCTAACCAAGTATCTTTGAAATCTTGTGGTATTTCTTCCCCTTTCCAACAGAGTAGTATAACTTCAAGAAGCTTTTGAAGTAATTCATAGGTGGCACATGTATAGATTTCAGCAGGCAAACAGGAGTTACCAGATGCCTTGTTCCCAGGAATTGATTAAATGGTTATTTGCAAATCTTCTAATGTAAGTTTGTTGTCTATATCCTTCATAACTTCAAACTGTAGGAATCCTTCAAGCTTTTCATGTTTGATTTCAGTCTCATTGGAATATACAATTCCATAGTGTTCAATCCAATGCTCAGGTTGTTTTTGTTTATCAGTGATGACATTTCTTTTTAAGTCTTTCAGCACAGCTGTTTTCTTCTTGACTGGACCAATTGCTCATTTAATGCCTTCCTGCATTCTGCAGCTATCACTTGCATCAGCTGTTTTATTTAATATCATCACAGAGTTTCAGCCAAAAATCTTGGGCACTCCTCTTAACATCCTTTTGCATTTGTCTTGGAGCTTTTGTCAGATTTTCTGGGGTTATGGTGTTGGGAGATTTCTTTAGTTGGTTAGTGTTGGTTTTGTTCTCAAAAAGCATGTCTACAAAAGACACTTAGGGCATGTCCGGATGAGCATGCATGTGCCTCTTGCCCCACCTCAAACCCCTTTGAGGTGGGGCCAGAGGAAAGTGCAGCAAAGCAAAAAAGTTCCCCGTGCTGCAAGTTTGCAGCTCAGGGAGAAAATTAGACCCCTGGATATCCAGGGGTCTAAAAAAACCACTCCTCAATAGTGTGGAGCAAGGCATGGTTCAAGACCATGCCTTGCGAGCCAGTCCTCCAAAAGACACACACTGGTTTTGGCCAGAGTATTTGTGGTGTTCCTGCTGCCCCTGGAACTGTCCAAGGTAAGTTGGCGGGGGCTGGGGTTTCATGGATGTGGGTGGGTGAGGGGTGGCTGGGGGATG
>NW_005842511.1:119664-137705 GCF_000455745.1 Alligator sinensis | reverse complement strand
TGCGGGGCCCTGCCACCAGGCTGGTCCCTTTCTATAGTGGCAGGACCCAGCCCTGCATGTGGGGACCACGCAGAGCTGAGCTGGGTCCTGCCAGCCCTGGGGCTGTTCATGCTGCCCAGCTGCCAGGCGGCATGAGGATCCCCAGGGCTGGCAGGACCCAGCTTGGCTCTGCATGGTCCCTGTGTGCCGGGGCCAGGTCCTGCCACTATAGGAAGGGCCCAGCTGGGTGGTACGGCACGCAGGGACCGCATGCCATGCCAGGTCTTGTCACCGTTGGCCAGGCCCCAGGGCCGGCTCCCACCTCTGCCCCCTGTGCCTGGGGGGGAGGTAAGGACCTGGCCCAGCCCTATGTAGCTCGCTAGTCTGGCTTTGCACCAGAGTAGGTCACAAGGCTCTGGAAGGTGCGGCTCCTGAGTGCACCTTCTGGAGCCATGCAACCTGCTCCAGCGCAAGCCGAACTAGTGAGCTGTAGGGATCTGGGCCAGGTCCTCACCCCCCACAGTCCCGGGGACAGAGCAGCCCCAAGGGCAGCAGGACCTGGCTGGGCCCCGCATGTGGGGACTACATGCTGTGCTGGGTCCTGTCACCATTGGCCCAGCCTGGCCGGACTGCAGAGGGGCCCCAGGACCCAGCTGGGCCTCGCACATGGTCCCTGCATGCTGTGCTGGGTTCTGCCACCATTGGCCCAGCCCAGCTGGGCTGCAAAGGGAGCCCAGGACACAACTGGGCCTGGCACACAGTCCCTGCATGCTGCACCAGGTCCTGCTGCCATGAGACCAGCCTGGCTGAGTGGCAGGAGCAGCCCCAGAGCTGGCAGGACCTGCCTGGGCTCAGGGCATGGTCCCCCCGCTGCTGCTGTTAAAGGTTAATTACAGACCCTTAGGTGGGGCTGGGGCCCTTCAGGGTGGAGCTGGGACCCTGGGGGGGTGCCCGCCAGGGTGCCTGGGAACCTGGGCAGAGGGGCTGGGGCACTGTGGGGGATAGGAGCTGTGGCCCTCCAGGGTGGAGTTGGGACCCTGGGGGGGTGCCTCCAGGGTGCCTAGGACCCTGGGCAGGGGCACTGGGACCCTGTGGGGAATAGGGGCTGTGGCCCTCCAGGGGGGAGCTGGGACCCTGGGCAGGGGGGGGGCATTCCATGTGCTGGGGGGGCTGCACCCTGTGGGAGTCAGGGGATCCACCCCTTCTGAGCAGTCCCCCCACAATGTCCCCCACACCCACAGTCCTCCCAGCAATTGCCCCACTTCTACCCACAGACCAACCCACATCCCTCCATACACACACACCCGCCTTCCCCCACACCCCTTCTCACCCATTTTCTGCAAACACCACATCCCCTCATCACACACCCATCATGTGTGAAGAAAACCAAAAGCACACAACACATATAGGTATTTAGTATTTATTTTATCATGATTATACAGACACTGGTAGGCTTCCAAATTGCTTTAACATTGTAAATATACCAATAAAGCATTACCCAACTTATCACGGTCTCTCTCTCTGTCTCTCTCTCTATAGGAGTGTGTGTGTGTGTGTGTGTGTGTGTGTGTGTGTGTGTAGAGTGGTTTTTTGTTTTAACTGTGGAAGAACATGGATTTTGGGGTATTTTTAAAAATGGATTTGGGATGCTGGTGCAGCAGTCCAGTTGGCGCAAGGGGTGGTATCCCCAGGTATCAATTGGCTGGGCCCTAGAAGCTCCTCAGAGCGAGTAGCCCTGAGCTGCTTGCCAGGGAAGGTTTCGTATGGATGAGGCCAGGACAGGGCAGCTTTTTATACTGCTGGGGACAGCACAGGCGCTGACCCCAGGACTTAGCTCCCCAGATCCAGGAGGAGCCAGGCAGGGTTATTTTGCCCCAAGTGGCACAATTTGCTCCACAACAAAGTACATGTCTGAGCATGTGCACTGAGGCAAAAAGCCCCAGCTCAAATTTGCACCACTTCTATTTGAGCTGCTGCAAGCACACATGCTTGCATGTGTGGACACGCCCTTAATGTGCGGTAGACTAATTCTACTGAGACTTAGCACATCACAGCAAAAACTATGCTAATGCACAGTTGAATTAATCGCATCACAAAAAGCCTGTGCACCATTGCTGCATTTTTCTTGCATTTTCTGACAAACGCTTGCATTCTCTTGCATTTTCTGACAAACTCTGTTATAGCAGCATTGTACATGTTAATTTTTAGGCTTTCCCAAGTGTCAGTGGCTAAGGTGTTACGTAAACTTGCTTTTACAACTTTTTCATTGAATATTCTGCATTTTTTAATGTCTTTAGTTTGGCTGATGTCTATCTGAGAGTGACTGCTAGTTTTGCTATGGTGGATTTTTTTATATTGATTCTGACTTTGCAGCAGACTAAAACATGGTCAGTGTCACCATCAGCACTGTGATAAGACCTTGTATACAGTATTTCTTTCAGGTTCTGAGCAATTTCCTGTTTGTGGATGATGAGACCTTGATGGCCTACAGTGAATCTTCCCTGAAAAATCTCTTGGGCAGATTTTCTGACTCATGTACTGAGGGATACATGTACCACAGGGTGAAAGAACCAATATCTGACATCACTTTAAAGGATAAATCTCATGGTGTTGTTGACAGTTTTTGCTACTTTGCAAAAGATTTCTGCTGATCTGCTATGATCAGCAGAAATCTTGATCGTCAAACTGATCTGACAAACAGAATCAGAAAAGCAGCTATGAATTTTGGGCTATTACAAAAACATGCATGGAATATCAGCAAACTCTCAGCTAAGGTGAAGATACAAATCTGTGAGACTCGTGCGCTGTCATCCCCGCTTTATGGTTCAGAAATGTGGACTACATATGCTGGACTTATCAAGAGACTGAGCAGCTTCCACATGAGATGTCTACATAAGATCCTGAAAATAAAGTGGGAAGACAGAATACCAAAAACAAAGGTACTGGAATACACAGGACTGACACACTTAGAAACCACCATCAAAAATAAAAGATTGTCATGGATCAGCCATGTCAGGAGAATATGAGAAGACTGTATGCCCAAAAGTATTTTGTAAAGTGAGATTTGAGACCACTCTAGAAAAGCAGGGTTATCCTCTATGGCAATAACATGATGTGTGAAAAAATTATATGATGTCATTCAACAGCAACATACAAGGCTGTGAGGAGGGCACAGAATCCCAGTATCTGACATTATGTGGAGGGAACATATGGAACAGAGCACAGCTCAACATGAAGCAGCTTTGATCCAGAGAATGGAAGCAAAGCGAGAAAGAAGAAAACTATAAATTTGGACTCCTACTTAGATAACATATGGGTCTGTAAAACTTGTAACAATCAATGTTGCTCTTGAATTGGGCTTGTCAGCCACAAACAGATTCATTAAGCATCCAAATAGACCTCTTACATGGACACTGTGATCCAGAGGATTCATGGTTGTCTGCTACTACTACCACTAGAAAGCTATTCTGGAACCTTACTGTACTGTTGATTGGAAATGTTCTTCTAATTTTTAGCCTAAATTTATTCATAGCCATTTCTTGGGCTCACATTATCCTTTGTCTTAAATAGCTCTTTTTTTGCTCCCTGTGTTCCCTACCCTTTCCCTGCACCCAATGAAATTATAGACAAAAGTCCCATCCCTATCGGCCTTTATTTTACATGTTAGGGCGTGGGTTCACAAACAAGTTACTAGGATTTAACTTTTTCACAAATATCTCATTGGTGGTTCATATGCATTCTGTGATTGACTAAAACAACAAGACCTTTCTTCTGTCATTTTCAATTAATGATTTATTCTTGTTATTATTTCTCCAAATGAGTGATACCTTGCCTTCTGTGGTGTTGAATTTCATCCCAATTCTAACTCCAGACCTCAATGTCATCCAATTCTTCTTGCATGATATTCTGGTTCTTCTTCATCTTGGCAATGTCACCCAACTTTATATAAACAACAAATTTAATGAGATATTTGTATCGGGATTTTTTTTGAGAGAACAATTTATAGGTCAATGTTTGAAAAATGTTATTGCCTTATGTAATGATACATTCGCTTCATGCCAAGTCCCAAACTACTGTAAACTGTGACAGCTCAATTGATTTTAGTGAAGCTGTGGCAAGTTGCACCAGTTAAGATCTCACTGTTTCACCCATGGTTTTGTACACTTACAGAAAACTACATTATATACTAGAAAAAAGGTAATCATCCATATGCTGTATCACATACAAAAGATAGATATACATGTATACAGTAAAAGATTTCACAGTGTGCATTCCTTTCTCCTGTCCAGCAAAGAACAGTGAAAGTCAACTCTGGGAATTCTTAGGGTCTGTAATGAAGTTTGAGCAGGACTGATTTAGTGCATGTTATTTATAATTATTATTAGTTTATTATAGTGCCCATTTTAGGCTAAGTATTTCTAGAAAAACAAACTGCTCTTGCCTTAAGGAGCTCAGAGTCTATGGAGAAATAGAGGAATACATGAGAACATTTTTTTTCATTGCTACTGACTATTTGTCCTCTTTTGTTGCCAGTGGCTGCATCTATATGCTCTGAGGTAGGTTTACTCTAGAGTGATTTACTCAAGTGTTAAACCCACCATGGGGAGGCATCTACAAGTGCAGGGAAGCAGGAACAGATTTGCTGCTCATGGCAGCAGTCTGATCCCACCCCTGCTAGCCCTGCACCAGCCCCCTGCAGCAGCCAGGGGGAGCTCCAGACTCCCCCTGGGTGCTAGTCCATGGACTAGCAGGAAGCACAGGGCCAGGAGATGGCTGTCTTCTGGCTGGGATTGAGACATTGCTCACTGCCCCTGGGAGCTGCCTGATGCCAGTACAGGCTCCACCACTGGAGCCAGGGTGGGGACAATGTTCCCCCTGCCCCAGCATCAGGGAGCTCCCAGCCCCTGCTCCATGATTGCAGGGCCGTGGATAGGAGATTATTACCTCCCAGCCCTAGTTCCATGGTCATGGGGCCCAGGCTGGGAAATTTTTAGCTCCCAGCCCCATGACTGTGGAGGTCAGACTGGGAGATAAGAATATTCCAACCCCCACTCCCTGATCATGATCATGAAATGGGGGCTGGGAGATAAGACTCACAGTAATTTCTCTAATCTTCAGTAAAGTGTCTCATGTAGACATGCCTGCTATGTCCAGGGCTGAGTTTTTTGACATGTTGTTGGCCAGAATCAGGTTCACTCCAGCTACAGTTATAAACTCACCTTAGTCAGTTCATTAAAATAGTCTGATAATTGTTTCATGGCATCAATGGGAGCATCTGCTCATTTCCAACCCCACTGCACAGTATCAATGAGCTACTGCATAACAGTTCATTGCTACTGTGTTGTAGCAGCAGTGTCACGGCTAGTGTCCGCCAATGCTACATCACCTTAGTGACAATCTATGGCTATGTAGCATCTCATATAGGTGTGCCCAGTATAGTGCAATGCAAGGCTAGCATGCCAGTGCTTGAGTGCATAGCAAGACCATTGTCTTTAGGGCTAGGGACAGAAATGACATATAAACCAGGATAAGTGATAAGAAACCAGTTCAAATCTGTAACATAACAAAAGTTCAGTCACATAAACCATTTTCAGAATGAATGAACCTGGATAGACTTAACGGATTTAGGTTAAATCAGTTTATTTAAATTCTGTCCCAGATCCTCTCCAGATTCAAATTAACTCAAAGTTCCCTAGCATGCCAGGATACTTTGTACCTTCCCTGCAACCCACCCCCCACCCTTGCAGGGTGAGCAGGCTAGCTTTGGCACAAGCTGTCTGCTCCAGCTGAGTGGGGAGGCATGATCTAATGCCTCCCAGCTTTTGGCCTAGACCACTGCAGGAATTTACAGAATCAAAAGAGAATATATGTATACTTGCTTATCAGTTCAATCTGTGCAACTTAGACTAACCTGTGAAGACTGTTAGACCCCGACTCCATGCAGCGCCCAACAACTAGGAAGACGACGATCCAATTGCCCATGGATCCTGTTACTCATTAGCCAGAGCAAGCAGGGAGCAAAGACCAGCACACATTGCTCACAACAGCTTCATTCAGAATGGAGGCAGCTTCAAACAAGGGTCCCTCACAGACACACAACTCATGAACTAGTGGATGTGAACAATAGTTCTTTCCACATTTTATATACTTCGGTCTATGCTCATTAACATTTATCCCACCCACGTTCCTCCCGTTCCACCCATTTCTCCTCCCATTTCAAGCTCTGCCTCTGTTTACTGTTTACTTCATTAGCATGGACTTCCTTTGCATTTCCATGCCTTTTTGCTATGAGCGCATGTCCAAGGCCATGAACTTACTTCTTCGGTCAATGGGCAGACTTTGAATAAAACCCGGAAGTTTCTGGAGGCTTCTTCACCAATCACCATTCACCTTTTTGCATATGTTCATCTCAGATTTTGTTACCAATTATGTGTTGTTTTTCACATTCCAGTCTGTTTTTTTCTGTCCCATGTTGTACCATCCTCCACATTCCTAAGACTTCACCTCGTTCACAGCACATAAACTCACACAGATTCATTTGAAAATGGTTGACACAGTTAAGATGGTTACTTAACATAAGCAAATGGCGAGCTTAGATATCATTCTGCCTTGTGGTTATCAGCTTTTGCTAGGCCACAGGTAATAACCTTTTATTCAGCTGGAAATCCAGTGCTCCCTGAAGACTAGCCTGGCACAAGGGCTATGGTAATTACAGGGGCAGAGGTTTGTTAGGCCTCTACTGTGCCAGGAGTCTATAATTCGCTTGCACCTGAAAGGGTTAATCCCTCAGAGTATGGCCTGCGGCCCAGCCCCACCCTGAGGCCCACTACTATTAATGAATACAAACACCAAAGCAAGGGTTAATAAGCAATCTGTATTACAAGCTGAAAAATAACAATAATCATGGCAACATGAACTAGTTAAGAGCCACTTAACAGAATGCTATATAGAAATATATACAGAGAGCCACACCGGCCTGTCATCAGTGGTAGCAGCCTAGAACACCGACACCCAGGCTGCAGGGCCTGCTGTCAGATCCCTGTCAGGCGGAGGACTTCTACCCTTTCCTCCACAAGTGGAGTACCTGAAGACCTCAAAAGGGAAGAGTGATACTTTACCCGTCCTATGGGAAGTGAAGGTGAGCATCTCAGGTGAGAATTCCAGTGTCCTCACACACACACTCCACTCAGCACCTGCACTCCCAACCTTCCCAGTCTCTCCAGCAAAACAACATGACACAAAAATCTCAGGCCCTCAGACTCAGCTCACAAAGCTTCTCGGTGCACACACTCTTCGCCACATATGCAGACATGCATGCACGCACGCTCCTGTACACATATGTACCCACACACACACACACCCATGCACCTTGAGATGGTGCCTCATGCTGGCCTTCTGTAGTGGCCACCTCATGCCACCTGCCAATCATACCATGATCCAATCACTGCTTGCACATCTCAATCAATCAAAGTCACTCAACAGTATCATTTTCTTGGACCACTCATATTCATTATCACTTCATAACTCATTAACATAACGTTCCTGCTCTTTGATTATATAACAGTTTCAACTGTGCATGCCTCAGTTTTCTAAGTAGGTCATAGCCTCATCAAGGTCAGAAGTTTAGATGTTCCAGAGACTTCTACCCTCTAGCCATCCTACGCATGCATAATCACTATTATGACTAGGCCAGGAGTTACACTGTTTACACTCCCCAAGATCCAAATATTGTCACCCTAACAAACACTAAGTTGATTCAGCCTCGGGTTTTTTGACTGTCTTTACTTAGCCTAGCAGTCAGTCTTAAAAGACAAGTTTGTGATCCTGGTTATCCTCCCTGTGATAATGATTTACATTCTTCTACAAGCTATAAGATCTTTGGAATAGGTACTTATTTTTGTTTTTATAGCCCTCAGCACCATGGTTAATATGAGACATGCCTTGGGCTTTTGGATGCCACTGCAATATAAATAAAATAATAAGAGCAGCAAAACAGGCAACAGAAATAAGGGACAGTATTAAAAAAAATACAAAATATTGCCTGAAATATAACTATATTTCATTTTTAGTCACTAAAAAGATTGTACGTACCTTTATCTGCAAAGAGAGTCCTAGGGTATCATTAATTTATATAGACACATTTATATAGGATATTATTAACCAACATAGTAATATTACCTCTTCCTATATAATTATAGCCAGAAATTTGATCTTAATGGACAAGAATGGCATTATCTAATAACTCAATATCAAAAAGAAGTCTCCAAGAAAGACAAAATTTCAGGGTCTGCAAAAGGCATGCACAACTCAAACATTAACCTCTCAATTTAGCTTTCATTTTAGTAAATATTTATGATGTAAGATGTTCTAAAGTTACCTTTGGGTGTTTTTTCCTGTTACATACAGCAGGGTCGCCTTTCTTTGACATTCAGATAAGCATGTCCGGTTTTCACTTTCAATATTTGCAATGCTTAATTTTTCAAAATTTAGATTTCTATAAAGCAGTCTCAGTCTGCTAAGTATTTGTCCATTCATACAACACAAACTGTTACAGTAAACAAATAATAAGTGCCAAGCATGTCAAAAAGACATGCCACAAAATTAGCTTTTATAACAAAATTAATACATGTAACAGTTTTAAAAGCCATTTTACCATATGTAATATACTGAAGAAAAGCATATACTTTTAGGCAAATCATGGCCTTACTGAAATTCATGGAACAGCCAGATCTAACACATCCCATAACATTTTTCTTGCAGTTGTAGTAGACATATCAATTCCATACACCCACTAATTGCCAGATAGAAAACATGCATTTTGGAGGCCCAGAGTCCTCTGTAGTTCAGTGGTAGAATACTTGTTTACCACACACAGAAGACCTGGGTTTGATTCTTGGATTCTTATACACCTACAGCCACTGAGGCACCAAATGTCTGGACTTGGTTTGGCCTTTGGATTCTGTCTCAGTGACCTAAAGGGGGGATAGAAGCCATCATTCCTCAATACTCCTGCTTAGGCATATGTGTTGAAAGTCAGAGTTAACCTCTCACACATATACCATAACCCAGAATGATTGATGGTTGCCACCTCTCTTTGGTGGCCTGTAACAGGGTCCAAAGCCCAACTTCCTTTAAAATGGAAGAGCAGGTGGCTGCTGCAGGAGAGGAGGGCAGGGTGGGCATCAAGCCTAAGTGGAAATATTTGTTTTTGGCTGAAGTCCCACGTGACAAGA
The DNA here is from genome assembly GCF_000455745.1 of Alligator sinensis. NCBI lineage: Eukaryota > Metazoa > Chordata > Crocodylia > Alligatoridae > Alligator > Alligator sinensis. The sequence goes on along the minus strand of NW_005842511.1, from coordinate 128,493 downwards.
AATGGTGGTTCTTCAGGGCATACAAACCCATTGCCTGAGGCCATGTGGGCAGCCTGCTCCTGCATCTGGCAAGGTAAGGAGCTCTTGGAAGAAAAGGTTTTCTGGAGATTGACAGGCCTCTACAAGCCACCCAAGGGAGCTGGGATGAAGGGGCTTCAAGGAAGATATGGCTTGTGGGCAACATTAATCCTGAGTGGGGAAGACATGTAGTTTGTGAAGTGGCTTGCTTGCATTTATGTTATGTTTTAAGCTTGATCTCAGAGGACTGGATTATAGTTCCAGGGGAGCTGTGGAGGCCACAGAGGGGTGCCTGGTGGGGGCACTTTGTGACAGACACACACCAGCTTGGGGTCAGAGACCCAGAGGGAAGAGAGCCAGTGGCCTGGAGCATGAGATGGGGCCAGGAATTCAGAGCACTTGAGTGTAAGACAGGGCTGGAGCCCAGGGGCCAAGGTCTGGGGCAGTGAGCCTGGGCTGACAGGTGCAGCCAGAATAAAAGGGCCAAGGACAGGAAAGCTGAAGCCACGGACAAAGGTTTGAGACCTGAGGGCCAAGAACTGTGTTGGGGACGGGGGGCTGGGGGTAGGGAGGGCATAATGAACATGGTATAACATCTGCAATGCATGGGCATGGCTACATGGAGGTTGGAGACCACAAATATAGCCCATAAGGCAACTGGTTCCCTTTGGCCCTGATAGGGCCAAGAGGGCCATAACTTAGTGCTTGAGGAGCAAGACTGGTACCAGTAGGGTACAAGAGGTCCCAGCTAGCTAAAGTGAAAAAGGGATCACTCTGGGACCCTGGGGTAGCCTCCACTAACACCAATATATTTCTACCAAGGCATGGCAGGCCAGGAAAAGGGAGGGTACCCCGAGGACTTAGAGTGGGGAGCAGGAGTCCCATGGCTAATAGGGGGCATCATGGCTGCCCCTGAGGCATGGTCCAGGCAAAAGGCCATTGAAGCCAGACTAAATATTTTGAATGAGCTCTATATTATGCAAATTATTAAACCAATCCCAAATCAGAAAAGTGCAATAAAGGCACAAAGCTCTCCACTTTAGAAGTTCTTTGCTAAATACAGCTCAGCTAGACTCATAAATCAAGACTTCATATTATTTTTCCTCAGAAATAAAACAAAAGTTGAGGTAATTCCTATCTTCATATACTACTACAAAGCTAGGAAATTGGTTTACTGTTAATGAAAGTAAAAGTGACATATTCGGAATCACTTTTTCCAGTGCATAGGGTTTCCCTGGAGGTTTTCTTCTAAGAAACATCTAGACCAAGCTCTAAATTTACAAGACCTGTTATGGTCAATGCCCAAGGTGCTACCATTATCTTTTTAAAGGAAATCATAGAAAGAGGAAAATGCTGAGGGGATTTTTTTTTAAGTACTGTCCCGTTGGCAGGGCCAGACACAGGCATGGGTGAACTGGACAGTCTCTCTGGGCCTGGACAGAAAGGGTGCCTAAAAATGGTGAAAATAATAATAATAATAATTATTATTATTATTATTATCATTATCTCTGGCGAAGTGGGGCCTAATACTAAACATTCCCCTGGGGCTGCCAGGAGTCCAGGACCAGTGCTGCTCATTGGAGTTGGAGAAAGAATTGGGAGATGTGGTATGAGGAAACCATCTTCTTTTAATTTTGACTAATTCAAAATTGTGTGAAAATAAGCAAGTGGTTTTGCTCTCTGTGAGTTTTGTTTACTGTTGTGCATTTTAAGTGTTATTATGCTATGGCTAATTATTTACTGGTGAGAAAGGTGAGAACTTGATAGGGGAAAAATGAACACCTAACCTCTCTTTTGACTGGTTTTCTTCCAACTAATAAAAAGAGCATCTCCTTTTGCTGATAGCCTGACACTTCAGTTTATTTACTTTTCTCTGTGTGTATAGCTCAATTCAGTACAAATGTACTGCCAGTACTCCAAATGTACAGTACAAATGTACTCCAGTACTGCCGTGTTTAATTTTCTTAGCGTTTAAGGCCACAAGAGAACATTAGATCATCTAGTGTGACCACCTGTATATCACACACCATTAATTTTCACCCAAATGCTCTATATAAGCCCAAAGACTTTCAGATAAACTAAAGCATTTCAGCCCTCAGTATACTAAACTGTGTGTCGGAAGCAGGGAACAGTAGAGATCAAGGTGACAAAAATGTCTGAGCTTCCTGCAATGGTAGAGATTTTACTATTAGACAAACCACATCTCAGGTTGAAAAGAAAGGAAAAAAATACTCCTGTGAATCTATGATCAGCATGACCCTGAGAATGGGAACAAAATGCACCAGCTATGCATCTAATAAAGATTATTCTCTGTTTTGCCCAGAGATTACAGAGCTGCAAGCATTATGGGCTGGATGAGGGCAATGCAGGCAAGCCTGTTCTCAAGGCCCATAAGAAAAATGAACATGGGAACCAAACACTTGAATTCCAAGGTCAGAGGAACCACTACAAGCATCCAGCCATATACAGAAATTGGATTAAAGCATATCTTTTAGAAACATATTTAAACTCATTTTACAAACTCCAAGCAATGGTAAACCCAGCAGCTCCCCTAGAAAGCAGTTTCCTAGTTATTGTCATAACTAGGAAATTAAATCTCATTTCAAGGTTGAATTTGTCTAACTTTAACTTCCACTCTCTGGATCCTGTGATGCCTTTGTTCATGAGGCTGAAAAGCCCATATTATAAAATCCCTTTCCCATGTACAAGTACCTATATGCAAGCTGAAAATGCCCAAAATCCTTAAACCATTCACCATAAGGTTTGTGCCCTCTGAATTTTTGTGGCCCTTCTTTGAATTCTCTTCCCCCCACCCATATTCTTGCTGAAGAATCAACAGCAGAACTGTATGCAGGATCTGGAAGCAGTCTGCCCAATGCTGTGTACAGAGGAAAGGTAACTCCCTGTTTCATAGCGGCTGACAGAAGTAGGTTACTGCCTACAAAAGTTCATGACTGACTCAGTCAGTTTGTAAGGTTCTACCCTGCCCTACCTTCTCCCTATTTCTAGATGATATTTGCCATTTTACATATTCACAGATCACATGAGCCATTCTCTACCACAACATTGAACTGAGAGCTTTAGTTGAGCCAATTATCTTTGTGTAAATGCTCTCTAAAACAGCCTCCATCTGGTCAGAGTAATCTTCCTTTTTTGCTTCCCTTATGTGTCAGGTTGAATTTGGCTGCATTAAAACAAATGTTCTTGGATAATGACTATTTAACCAGGGGATTCTGATTACTCTGTAACACTACCCTATCCTTCTTGTTATTTCCTATTGCCCTCCTCCAATCAGTTGAGTCATCTGTAAATTCTACTTAAAAACTTGCTACTGTCTAGATCGTTGGTAAAATATTAAATAGAGTTGTACAAAAAACCGGTAACCTGAGGGTTCATGTTGGAAATCACCTTGATCATTGATCTTTCCTCATTAACAGCTACATTTTTAGATTTGTTAGCAAGTCAGTTTCTAATCCATGTATCATGTGGCCTGCTAATTCCACATAATGCAAGTTTTTTAATCAAGATGTCATGGGGCACATCTACACAAGATGTTTACTGTTCAGTTGCCTAATTAACTGCACTGTAAATGTTTCAGCATCTACATGTGTGCCCCAGTTAGGGCACATGAAACTAATAAACTCTGAAGCAGGACAGGATTTATAAATACAAGTCCTACCCTACTGCAGAGATTTTTTATGCATAGCAGGACACGTGTAGATGCTGAGCCAACTGACTGGGACATAAGGGTGATTCCATGTGGGGCTGCCTGACACCCTTGCTCCCCAGCCAGCCCCTCTGCAGCACATTGAACCTGATCGGAGCAGACCCAGGCTGGCAGTCTGACCCCTGGACCCCTGCAAGCTGGGGCTGCTGGGACACAGCTCAACATACTGCACTCCAGGTACACACGCAGACACATGTCCAACAGCAATAAACTCTGGAACTTATTGGTGTGCACTAACAGGCATTGTATAGATGCGTTCATGTTGTACTCAATACATCTCTTGGAGAAACTAATGTATATTATAGCAAAGTTTCATAGATTTCCAGCCCATAAGACATTAGGGCTGGAAGGGACCTTGAAAGATCATTGAGTCCAGAACCCTGCCCCAGGGGCAGGAAGTCAGCTAGGGTAAAAGGATCCCAGAAATCATCTGGTACCCTTAGCAATGGGACAAATACATCCTCATTTGCTGTGTTAGTGAAGTATTAGTGTTAAAAGATTAAACTAAACAGAATATGAAAAAAAAAATTCTCTCTGTCCAGCTCTTTCTTTGGATCCTCTCTCCCCTTCAGAAAGACAGATCCTCAAGATACCAACATTTAAGTTTGAACATCTATGTAAAAGAAAGAATTGGAGACTACCACCCGGTACAGGCATTCAAAAATCTTGAGGAGGAATCAATCTAACTTATGCAGGTTTCTGTAAGTGGCTTGGGTAGATCAGTAGTGAGAACACGCATTCGCCCTTGTGCGGTGGGGAGGGGCAAGTGGACTGCCTGCACTAACTGACGCCAGTAGGTTTGGGGTATTCCTGCATGCCTCCCAGTAGGCTGCTGAAGACTGCTGAACACAAACCAATTTGGGAGCAGGTGACGGGCGCAAAATTGATGTGGATCAGGTGAAGGAACACCTTGAGAAACTGGACATTCACAAGTCCGTGGGCACAGACGGAATACACCTGAGGGTCTTGAAAGAGCTGGCAGACATTGTTGCATCCCCCTTGGCAGGGATAATTGAAAAATTGTGGTGCTCTGGCAAGGTCTCAGATGACTGGAAAAGAGCCAATGTGGTCCCTATCTACAAGAAAGGGAGGAGGGATGACCTGGGGAACTATGGATCGATCAGTCTGACGTCCATCAAGGGATCCATCAACGCCAGACTAAGGGAAGGCAAGCTTCTGAATGCCAGCCAACATGGCTTTGTGACTGGCAGGTCTTGCCTGACCAACCTCATCTCCTTCTATGACCAGGAAACATATGTCCTGGACAAGGGAGATGATGTGGATGTCATTTATCTGGACTTCAAGAAGGCCTTTGACCTAGTTCCCCATGATGTCCTCATGGTTAAGCTGGGGAACTGCGGCCTAGATTATCATACAGTCCGATGACTAGGCAACTGGCTACAGGGTTGTACCCAAAGAGTACTAGCTGAAGGGAACAAATCAACGTGGTGCAGGGTTACCAGTGGAGTCCCTCAGGGCTCGGTACTCGGGCCAGTACTCTTTAACATTTTCATCAATGACCTAGATTTGGGAGTCAGATGTGAATTGGCCAAGTTCATGGACGATACCAAATTATGGGGGAGGGCTGCCACATTGCAGGACAGGCTGGGGATACAAGCCAACTTGGCCACACTCCCAAGGTTGGCCAACCAAAAATGTATGGCCTTTAATACAGAGAAGTGAAAGGTGCTGCACTTCAGTAGGAAGAACCCTCAGCATACATACAGGCTCAGCAGTGCTATACTTGCTAGGACCATGACCAAAAAGAACTTGGGGGTCTTGACTGACCACAAGATGAATATGAGCCACCAATGTGATGTGGCGGCAGGCAAAGCTAAGCAAACTCTGGCGTGCATCCACCAATGCATCTCAAGCAAAACCAGCGAAGTCATCCTCCCGCTTTACTCGGCCCTGGTGAGACCGCAGCTGGAGTACTGCGTCCAGTATTGGGCCCCCCCACTTCAGAAAGGATTTGGAGAAGTTTGAGAGAGTCTAGAGGAGAGCCACCAATATGATCCAAGGCCTGGAGGGAAGGCTGTACAAGGAGAGGCTGAGGGACTTGGGACTCTTCAGTCTGAAGAAGAAATGGCTCGGGGGGGCTTGGTGGCAGCTTACAACTTCATAAGAGTGGTACATCAGGACCTGGAAGAATATCTGTTCACCAGAGCTCCCCAAGGGATAACAAGGTCTAACGGCCATAAACTCCAGGAAGGCTGATTTAGACTGGATATTAGAAAAACGTTATTTACAGTGCGTGTGTCCAGGGTCTGGAACAAACTCCCCCTAGAGGTAGTGCAAGCACCTACTTTGGATTCCTTCAAAAAAACAGCTGGATCTATTGCTTGCTGGGGTCACTTGATCCCAGCTGACTTCCTGCCTATGGCAGGGGGGCTGGACCCGATGATCTCTTGAGGCCCCTTCCAGTCCCTAATGTCTATGAAATCTATGAAATTCACAGGTCTAACCTAAGTCGATTAAGTTTGAATACACATCATTCCAGGTTCTGTCATTTTTAGACAAGTCTATGTGCACCAATCTTCTGTACAGTTAAGGGTTTAGACTGATTGTTGATCATTTAGGCTTGTTTATTTGTCACTTCTGTACCTAGCCTAGTATTTTCATCTTCCCTCGGGTGCACTTCAGGGAAATGTACAAAATAAATATGCATGTATTTGTGCAAATATGCATAAACCCATGCATAATTAGACTTTAATTTTTTTCTCTGATTTCAGAATTTCATACTCTTTTTCTCATCCCATGTTTCTGCAATTATAGATTTGGGATTTTTTTTTTTATAAAGTTATTTGACTCTTCAGAAACTGCAGTGTCCTAATTTAACTGTGCCATAGGGAGCCATCACAAAGCTAATTTTCTCGGCTGGCTCTGTAGCGTCATACACTAAGTCTAACACTTTATACACTAAGTCTACACTTTATACACTAAGTCTACACTCTAAGAGGCAATGTGTTTAGGTCTTCACAGACTGAGGCAATGTTTAAAATTGCAGCATGGGACAACATCTTCCAAAGTCATTGTGAGTGTAGTGAACTCTCACAGTAAAAAGTAAAACAAGAGGGCACTCAATAGCCAGCAATGAAAGTGTATTGTACGTGACACTGGAACTGTAGTATTGAACATGTCTCTGACAGAATGAAAAAGCATGTAGTCAAGTGAAGATTTCCATTATATAAATGCAACTCATTGAATTAGCTTGAAGAGCAATATCTGACAAATGGAAATTCAAACAGAAGGTGATCCAGAGGCATTTTGCATTTATTATTTGTCCTGCTGTAATTTTAAAATATATTTTATTGGTGACAATAGGAAAGTTTTAAATATAATTGAACATAATGGACTGTATACTGAGCTCAGTCTTGCCCTAACTGCCTTTGGAACATTGCCCACATATATAACTGCTGCCACTGTTCATGAGAGTGGTACTCAATCTTGCAACCCCAAAGGCTGAATAAGTGGCACAGGACAGGTCTGCAAGCCAAATCCCTCATTGGGTCAGTGTGCCATCCCAGCCCAGCTCTAAACACCAGAATGTGGCTCCTCACCACCCCAACCCTGTATGCCTCCTCTAGCTTGTAAGGCCATGCTATCCAGTCACTGGGTTCCCCACAAGTCTGGAAGTCTAGCAGTGAGGGTATGGCACTTAACACTGACACCGCTTCCCTGAAGCCAAATTTTTGCATCCACGGGGAGTATGATGGGCCAGATGATTTGGCTGAATCTAGCCAATTGACTGGGGGCTGAGTATCCCTGCTTTAAGATGTCTAGGCTCCCAAGTAGCAGATTTGCAGGTATAGTAAGTACTTAGGTGTGATCCTTAAGCCTTTATTTCAGTGGGGCTACTCAAGAGATTAAGTGATGCAGAATTGGGTTTTTAGTGATCCACATGTATTTCAAGTTATGCTTGAACTACTTCTTGTACTTACAGATTCCAGGTTCTGAAAAGCTGGTCCTATATACAACGTACTTCTGGAGCTTGTTCCTTTAGAGCGCCACACACCACACAAGAAAATGGTTGTCCTGTTCTACTAAACATAAAGGGTACATGCAGACTTAGGTCAATCTAAGTGCCATTCAGTACAGACACTTGCGGAGCTTAGATCAGGCAAAAAAAATGGCTGGCCCAATTTAAATTAGTTCACCTGAAAAGGAGCACTAATTTAGATCAGGAATGGGTTAGCCTGAGCTACCAAACATCTGTACATGTCCAGAGCCCAGCTGCTTGCCTCAGCCCCACAGCTGCACTCTTCTAACCCCCACCTCCAAACTGAAGGGTAGATTTAGGCCCCTCTACCCATCCGCCCTATGACAGACCCTCCCTGAAAAACCCACCAACCCCCCTGAAAAAATCACCTGCTCCCCCGATCCCATGCCCAGATCTGCCAAATTTCTCCACCAACCCGCTATCTCTGCCTGATCCTGCCTGTCCCTCCCCCCACCCCAACATAATTAGATCAGGCTCCCAGCATGGCTTCCAGCACCAGCAAACATCTGCACAAGTGCAAGCAATGTGCTACAGCACCAGCAACATGTGCACTTAAAGCAAGCTGTGTGATTGTAGATCAGGTCCTGGAAATGTCTGCACATACCCCAAGATTTCAAAACTTTCCAGTTCAGCATCAGGATAAATCCAACCCTGCAAGAATGAGACAGGAAGATGGAGAGAGCCCAGTTTAGCCAATGACTTTGTGGGTCATGGCACTCATGTAATTCAGAACAAAATGTTGAATCTGGATTTTCATCATTCCAACTGATTATGCTAACCAGGCTGTTGGCTAGCAGCTATTATTGGGGTGGATGGTAAAGCCCATTTAGGTTTTAGTCAGTCCTCATTCAGACAAAAAATCCACTGTCATTACATGTAAGCTTGGCCTGATGAGTACTGAGTAAAAATGAGAATGAAAGCTTTGTGTTGATATTTATTCATAGAATCACAGACGTTAGGGTCGGAAGGGACCTCAACACATCATCAAGTCCGACCCCCTGCATAAGCAGGAAAGAGCGCTGGGTCTAGATGACCCCAGCTAGATACTCATCTAACCTCCTCTTGAAGACCCCCCAGGGTAGGG
>NW_005842511.1:96983-118419 GCF_000455745.1 Alligator sinensis | reverse complement strand
CCCTCGGCTGGAGCTCATCCGGGCCTGCCGACTTAAAGGCATCCAGTTCTTCCAAATGACTCTGTGCCATCTCAGGGTCTACGCATGGTAGTCTGGCGCCTTGCTGCTGCCTCTCGACAACCCTAGTGAGAGACTTGTCCTGTCCCTCACTTAGGAACACTGAGGCAAAGAACTCGTTGAGGAGTTCAGCCTTGTCCCCTCTGTCCGTCACCAATTGTTTCTGCCCATTTAGCAGGGGTCCTATTCCTCCCTGGGCCTTCCTTTTACTCCCAATATATCTAAAAAACAATTTCTTGTTGTCTTTTACTTGGGTTGCCATCCTCAGCTCCATGGCAGCTTTGGCCCGTCTAACTGCCTCCCTACAAGCACGAGCAGAGGAGGTATATTTGTCTTTGGTGATCTCTCCCTGTTTCCACTTTTTATGTGCTCCCCTTTTGTCCCTTTGGCTGCCCTGGATTTCTCTGGTCAGCCAGGGAAGCCTCCTGGCCCCTTTCCCCCTTTTGCCTCACTTGGGGATTGTCTTGCTTTGTGCTCGAAGGATCATTTCCTTAAGGCACAGCCACCCTTCTTGGGCTCCCATCACTTCAAAACTCCTACTCTGCAGTGCGTCCTTGACTAATCACCTGAGTTCATTGAAATCAGCTTTCCTAAAGTCTAGCACTTTCACCCTACTAGTTACCTTACTCACTCGACGTCTTATGGTGAATTCTATTATTAGGTGATCACTGTCCCCCAGATGGCTACCGGTCTGTAGGTCCCCAACCATGTCATCCCCCGTTGCCAATACCAGATCCAGTATGGCATTCCCCCTAGTGGGACCGTGTACCTCCTGTGTCAGGTGGAGGTCCTGTTGTTTAATTCAGTGTAATTTGGGCTACTCTTTCTCTCTCATATCTGTGTGCCCTGAGAGTCTATTCTGGGTCCAAGTCACCTTTCCCAGTGATAGTTTCAGCATCAGCATTTTCTGATTAAAAGGTTTTCGCAAAAAAAATCTTCACTGACTCTATTGGGCACACTCCACTTTTACTAATTTCAGTGGGAGTTAAGGGACAATTAATATCTTACTGGATTTCATAACAATGCTTTATAAATTATTTAAGAGACATACATATGTTCCTGTACCTGGAATGGTATATTTTGGGTGTCGTGGCAAGTCCATCATAAATCTCTATTTCCTAGGGTTATAACTTCACCCTGAAATTCTATCCATCAAACTTTGGCACATGAATCCATGGCTATTTTCTCCCTCAGTGCATGTGCATGCATCTTCTGAAATTCAATCGAGTTACAAAGAGAAAATAAATCCTTTGAGCTAATGGGTCAATTGAGAATTTTTTTCTAAAACTTTATAATATCTGGCCAGGTACTTCTGTCTGCAATATAAAAAAAACTTCTAATGGTTATTCAAACTTTCTTGCCAGCAAAACATTTTTAAGGCTCTTTATCTTACTAGTGTTTGTTCCTTTAAAAAACTTGAAAAATGTGAATCTGCATGACTCAGATATCCATTTCTTAACTTTTAAAATAAGTTTAAATGCACTAACTCTTAAATGGATCCTATCAGAATTTCTAAATGAACTTCTATTGTGATCACATCCGCTATAAAAACAAAATAAATGTGTTGGATAGTGTTATGGACTTGTGCCTTTAGTCTGATAGACCTTGCAGAGAAAAGTTTGCATTTTCCAGTAAACTAGAGTAATTCTGATCAGAGTTTCAGTTTATTAAGTATGTATGACTACAAGGAATCTCTTCACTTGGAGTTCAAAAGCTAGTTTCACTGGTGGAAAATTGATCTCTAATAATCAAAAATCTTTAGATCTATAGCCCAGCTAAATTAATGTAATCACAGGTGCATATTTCTTTTAATGTCTTCCTAAATTTCTATTCTGAATTTCAGAATGCAGGTTTTCTACCAGAGGACATAATTATGCATTTAAAAAATGCCAAACATCACTTTATTCCATTTCTTATGTTTTGCCCTTAAGACAGTTGGTATCACGGGTTTGTTTTGCTTTGTTTTTGCCTCTTTGCTATTAATTTTGCATTTGACATGAGTAGAACTATTAAAAATGGACACATTCTCCCAAAGCTGTTCCTTACTGTTAATTTCCTAAATCTATGTTTAGTCCATACTAAATGCTGAATTCCTGCCTCCATCCTGAGCCCTTGAGCAGTGCTGAGAACACCCCACACACACACTCCTGGTCTGTAAATACAAAATCCCTGAAATGAGGCAGTGTAGCTACCACAGAGTAGCACTGAGCATATCATCAGGCATGCACTCAAGGCTGCCTTAAGGTGCCTACATTGCCTTATTTGGGGGATTTAGAACACATGAAGAAGGAGCAGATATGCACAGCTTGCTTTTCAGGCATAAGTGACCAGATTTTCAAAGCTGCTGAATACCCACCCACTCTTATTGATTCAGTTTATGAAAAATCAATATCTACACAAGTTAGGCAAGTTATTTTCTTAAATAATCCTGAAAAGTGGATGTGAGATATGTAGGATTAGGGGGGAAAATCTGCACAGTTGAGTTGGAATAAACAGCAAGTTTCCCTGACTTACAATAAGCTGCAATTATAAATGTTGATATGAATTTCCACTGTGATTAGTCCCGAGGAACCCCAAAGCCAGAATTAAGTCCCCATTACCAAGCTAAAAGGTAGTCCCTGTCACAACTTTTATTGGTCATTGTAAAACTACAGAAAAAGGACCTGTAGTAGTCGGACATTGCACTTTATAGAGGTAGAGGCTCACTGGGCTTTAGCAACTCTAAACAATTTGCTTTAGCACTGATAGATACAGAGAGCACGTACCTGCTTGTTCACATACACATGCTAAAACATTTTCATCCAATGGCTACATTATGCCCTTAAGCCATTTTCTCCATCCTCCCTAATTCTTACCAGCTACTTAGCACTAGACCAACTAATTACATGAAACCTCCAGCATTTTAGATGCTACAGAAATTAATAATTCAGTGAGTGGCATAACTCCCCACCCCTTTCCCCCCTGTTAAATCAATATAATATCAATGTCCTTTCAAAAAAAAAATTCCTAGCTAAAGCTATAAAATATAAACAATAATTTAAATTTAGCCTTGCACTTACAATTGCAGTAAAGTAAATGTAGTTATACTTACTCTAAACTTGGTCACTGTACTTCAAATTAATGAATTTATTCATTAACAATACTTTTGAGGCTATGCTCAAATGTGAGCATAGTCTCAGTTTAAACTTGAAGGTGCAAAGATATGAAGTACTTGCATGTACAATTATGGTGACATCACATGTAAATGGTATAGCTCCTAAGTAATCATCTGCCCACCTCTTTATAAATGCATATATTTAATTTACATGTATGACTATGTAGGTACACTTTTGAGCAAGTGTTTTTGCAGAGCTCTTTTGGTCATATGCTTGTTTTGTACAATGACTGTCCAAAGATCTGGGCAATAAGTAAACCAAAGACTTTGTTTTTCGCTCAGGAAAGCCAAAATACTTACTGTTTCATCTTGTATAGCTTAGCTGTAGTGGCCTGCCCTCAGAGAAAAGAACAGAATCCAACTATCTAAAATAAATACATATAAAGGACCAATCATCATGTGTGAAATAGTGAATTACCTGCACAAGAATCCCATGAGTAACTGAGTACACAGTATATTACTCCTTCCTTCACATGGAGTGCCTTTTATTGCCTTACATCAAGGAGAAGAAATGCCCTCCTAGGAGAAAGAGCTTAGTTACAGACCAGAGAAAACAAAGAGATGTATCTTATACTAAGACTTTCCATTCCATCTTGAAAAGCATGTACATTATTTTATATACTGTAAGTGCAATGATCTATTATAATAAAATAGTCCCTTGTAGCCAAACCTGTATGAGTTAGTGAAAACTACATCTAAACATTTTCTGAAAGCTTCACAGAGATGATATATAAATAGATTGACTCTTAATCTAAAGGGATCTTTATTAATCATTTACAATTGCATTCACCTCCCATATCAGCAACAGATGTAACCACAGCTAGATTTCACTGTACAACTCTGGTCTACTCCCTGAAGCTCCCCAATGAAAGATTTTCCCGAGGAAGGGACTTCAGGACTTACACTTCTATCTCCTAGAGGGCTAGCAGTCTTCTCTAAGGCTTGTATGGTCTTTTGCGGGGATCCTTGTTTATTAGGACTAGAGTGTTCACTGTACATTTTGCCACAGTGTAAGGCCAAGACACCTGGCATACTCCTCCAAGAGCACAAGTTAAATTGTGCCTCTGAGGCCATGTCCAAGTGATCATGAACGATTGTTTCCCCGGGGACAAGAAGCAGCAGCACACCTTGTAGAGGTTACCCTGGGTGGGGTAGAGGAGACTGGGGCCATCACTGGGCTGGCCTCAGCAGCCTTACCTGGGAACCTGGGGGCCTCCTGGGGCTGCTAAAGCAACGATCCTATCGCTCGGTGCCTGGCTGGCAGCCAGAGTGTGGCCCTAACTGGCCAGTCTTCAGTTTTTGGTGGCACATGCTGCCCCCATGTGCACCACTCTGCCTTTTTTTTTTTGTGGAACCCCAAACCCCAAAATCCCAAACCCCAACCCCCCCGCCAAAAAACCCAACCCCTGCACTGCTACCTTGCAGTGCAGAGAACAGCTGAATATGCGGTACATGGCCCTGAAGACGCGTCTCTGGCACCTCATAACGAATCACCGCACTTGTCTGGACATGGCCTGAAAGGCCAATGCCATCAACATATTATGTCCAACCCAGGGTGAGAAATATTCCATTGCTAAGACCTGGGGACTGAGTCAATGTTCTGCCCATTCCTTACCATCCACTCAGCAAAGGGAATAGTAGGCATGCAGCACCCTACTTGGCCTCCTGCACCTCCTCCTACACCTTTGGAGGGAGGCCAAGAACTCTTAATCCCCCCACCCAGTTGTTCCTAAGCACCCATGCAGGCTAAGCTGTAGTCTAGCACTAAAAAAATTACTATTGGCCATTTACAAAAGAAAAGTTTTATATTCTAAGATAAATAATGGTCTAAGAACAGCGACACTAGCACAAACTGGTATTTGGGGCCCGTATTTAGCATTAATATATATAATAAGTAAGAGGGTGAAATCTGCTGACTAATATGGCCTTTGGCTCACCATTTACTCAACCATTCTTTTCCTAAAGTCAGTGTACAAGTGTTTAGGTTAGACATGTTGTTGGCTTTCACTCGACAATACATTTTATTACCAAAATGAGCCATCAAGAGCTCTGCAGACTAGTTTTTCACATTTGCAGTACAACAAGCTAATAAGGTTCCTTGTTCTACTGAAGGTTATTTTTTCCATTATGAATAAATATTGTATAATAAGGCAGTTACAAAAAAAGCTGTGGAAATTAAGCCATGTATGGCTCTTAGAGATACAGTGCTGTGTAGATTGGGTATTCCTCTGTGATAGCAGATAGTTTTTTATGCCCACTGAACTTCTTAAAATAGAAACTCTACGTCCTTTAAACTAGTAATGATTTTCAAATGCCCAACAAATTGCTTTTTTGATTAATGACTAATTTGAATACTCAGGGGTAAACTTCCCAAGCACTTTGTATTATGAAAAATTAGTGCTCTCTATGCAGTTCTCCTGTACGATAGTTGGGAAATTTACCCCCTAGTGTTAAGGGACATTGAGAACCAGACTCAGAGCTGATGATGAAGCCCTAATCACTTTGTCTTCAATAACATTTTCTAGGGGGAGTGGAATGTGTTTTTCTGCAGTTAACATTGAATTACCAAGGTTTATTTTAGCAATCATTGACTCCCAAATAAGTACACACTGGAACAGGTTTATTGATTCTCAGGATATTTATCAATTTGCTCTGTAGCAAAACAAAAGTCAGAAAAAAATGTTCCCATTTGATACAGTTCCACTTATGTTCAACTTTAGCATTGCTGTAGGGATTGGTTTGGGGAAATTTTATCCCATTTCAGTTCATGCATTAACATTTTCTTGAATCATAAGGACTGAGAAAATTCAGTATCAGTTCCATTCATCTTAAATGTTCTCTCCACAGACCAGGTCAAGGTCCACCTGCTGGCCACTCATTAGACTGCTGTGTTTGGGTCACATCCACATGCTTTTATGCAGTGCTTCTCAAATTTTTGAGACTCAGGGCACATCTTTTAGCTTTAATTCACTTCTTGACTACAGAAAAAAACAATAGAGCAATTCTTCTGTTGCAAAGATTTCAGAAAGACCAAAACAGCTTAGAATGCTTCTGACACCTTGGATTCCTAGCTGTAATCTCTGGGTTTATCTTGTGAATCATGTGTAGGTGTTTGTAAATTTAAGTGCTAGTATTGCATGGCACCCCACATCACCCTTAAAAGAATCTCACTTCATCTTGGTTGAGAAGCACTGTTTTAATCTCTCCTAAATAAAACCAGAGTCCAACTCTACTGCTGCTCTGTGTCCCTAGCCATTCTTGGGGTGCAGACTCTGTTTTGTCAGCCCTTCTGAGGGCTGAGACTTTGTCCTCGTACTCCCTAACCCTAGAGTCACTTTTCCCAGATTTTCCAATTGATTACACATGACCTTTCCTAGAGCTCCGTTGTTATAGGCATTCTTTATAGTTTACCTCTTAAGGGACACATGATAGTTGAAGCAAATGGACAAGGGCTTTACAAAAGTAATTCTGAACCTGAAATGCATTTTACTCAGACAGCACAAGAGAGTTACTGATCTCTTAGAAAACACAAAACTTCACAAGGTCAACCCCTTCAATCTGTCTGACCTTTCATGCAGAAGTCCTTGAGGATTCAGGTGGGTACATGTAAACAAGAATGTGTGCACTGCAGGCTCCTGCAGCAATCTTTAGTGAAATGGCTAGAATCTAGAAAAGCATGGTGAAATAGCTAGAAAAGCTACTATAGTCTCTCTTGCCATTTTTATAATATTCCCTCTGCCCTGTGATCTCCTGATTTGACTCATCAGCCTCATCAGGTCAAATAAAAGCACATCTAGCAGAACCAAGTTTTCTTATTTTTACCAGCCTTTTGTCCAAGGTGCTTACCTTTGAACAGACTGTTATCAAGGTCTAACAGTGTAATGACCTAACAAGGTCTAACAATGTAATAGTTCAAACCTGAAGAAAGTGCCCTAAGTACTGGCATACTAGTTATAGTCAGGTGTGTCTCTCCCTGATTTTGTCCAGAAGTCCTGGGTCTGAGGATTCAGTAAAACAGATTCATTTCCATTAAAAAAAAAGTTTCAGCTTCAATGAAAAAAGAAAAAGATCATCCAAAAATAAATCTTATTATGAATCTATTTATAATGGGGCATAGGATTATGGGGAAAGGACCTGTCATTTCACAACAGCAGTATACTAGCCAGCATATTAGAGGCATCAAGTCTTATTATATTACTATCTGGAAGCAAGGGGGTAGCACAGGTAGCATGTAAACATTTTGAGCTACACTCAAAATGAGCTTCTGGTTACTAGGGCTATGTGTCATCTCCGACGGAGGATTTGGAACACAAACCTATATGCTGTTTCAAACTTCAATATGAAACTGTTGTTAGACTTTAAGTATTTAAAGACACTAATGATATGATGATCTGTTTACTGCATGCAACCAAAAAAAATATCCTGACTTTTCTTCTCTCTAAAATAGAAGACCCATATTGCAAACTTCTGGGAGAAGTGTAGCTGGTCAAAAAGCCTAAGGTGGAATCAATCCAATCTTTGCAGGTTTCTCTAAACTGCATAGATTGAACTGATAACAAATTGAACTTGTGTTCAATTTTCAGTTAGGAAAAGGCACATAGTGGCCTGCACTAGCCCAGGCACTTGAGCATGCATCCCACACCGCCAGTCATTGCTGAGCCCAGGCCAGCCAAATGCGGGCCATCCCTGATTGGCTGCTCAGCAAACAACCCCCAATCCCCTGCTGTATACCTCTGCAGTGGGGGAAGGACCCCTTGTCCCAGTGCAAGCCCCTGCAAGGCAGGTATCTGCCCATGGAAAGGAGCCCCATGCCTCAGAGGCTTCTCCTAACCCAGGGTCCCCCAGCCCAGGACTGGCCTGCCCCAAGGGAAGCTCTGCACAGAGGGCCGGGTGGTTTGGCT
The DNA here is from genome assembly GCF_000455745.1 of Alligator sinensis. Taxonomy (NCBI): domain Eukaryota; kingdom Metazoa; phylum Chordata; order Crocodylia; family Alligatoridae; genus Alligator; species Alligator sinensis. Next base: position 110,307 of record NW_005842511.1, on the reverse strand, counting down.
CTGCCGCCACCTCAGGTGGGAGAGAGGAAGCATTCCCCTGGGCTGGGTACCTGCTTCTGCACCTAGGTGTGGAGGTATGCAAGGAGCCCTATGCCTCAGGGGGCTTTCCTCAGCTTGGCCCAGGCCCCCCCCAGCTGGGGGCTGCTCTGCCCCTGGGAGCTAAGGGGAATACTCACCCCACTCTCCCCCACACCTGTGGCAGCAGTAGAGCCAAGCCACCCAGCTACATAGGGGAAGGGAAGAGGGGAGGTTCCCCCCCACCCCCACCCCCACCCATCTCTCCAGGGCAGGACAGACCAGGGTTTGGCAGCTGGGGATGGAACGGGGTGGATCTGTTCACCTCCATCCCAGCAGGCAGGATACAGGCTGGGGAGCAGAGGCAAAGCCTTTGCTGCCTCAGCTCTGTGACAACCCACAGGCAGAGCTAGCTAGGCACTGGGCTGGAGCAGCAGAGTATAATCCATGTCCCAGCAGGCAGCTGTATGAGGGGGGATGGAGAAGCAACTTAAGACTGGAAGGGATCTGGGTCAGAAGTTTGAAAAACCAGTTTAACCGAGGTTTATCTTGAACTGGGTTTGGCCATTTTGAAACTGATCTATGCACAGTGAACTTCTTTTCTGTTACAAGTTTAAGCCAATTTCTGATAATCTATACTCATTTATGTATAATTTCTGTCCCTAGCCCTGCTGTGCACCAAGTTTAAATTTATCGATAAATAACTCTTACTTGGGAAAACTATTAAAAATAAGCAATTTGAGTAATTACCTGGAAAAGAACAGGTGACATTTTCAAATGTAAAACTCATTTTGAAAGGTGACTAAGAGCATGGTTATACTATATATTTACTATTAGAGGTGCACCGATACATCAGTCCCATATCGGATCAGCACCGATACAAGGAAAATTGACGGTATCGGCAAATGGCTTTTTTTGGCTGATGTGGCTAATAAGGTGGCTGATAAATTCTGCATGCATGCACGCAGCTGCAGCACAACACGCAGGCAGCCAGGAGTGCAACTTGGCATGGAGAGAAGCCGGATCCAGCTGGTAAGTCTGTTGTGGAAGAAGGGGCTGGCGGGGGGACAGATCAAGGCCCCTGCAGTAAGGAATTGGGGCTGGGGCTGTGGCAGGGGCAAACACTGCCCAACCAGGGTGGGGCAGGGTGTGGGAAGGAGTCATGGCTTATCTGGGGGGTGCAGGGAGGGAGTGCTGCTACATGCATCCTGGAAAGGCACAGGGGGGCATGTGCCCCTAGATCTGAATGTGGGGTGAGGGCGGGCTGCTGCGTTGGGCTGGGGCTGGGGTAATACCAAGCTGCTCCCGGTGCGGGGGCTGGGTCAAGCTGCTCTTGGGGCAGGTGGTGGCTGTGCTGGGAGGAGGGCTATGGCAAATTGTGGGGTGGCTGTAGCCCCGCCCCCCATAACCCCATCCCAGCACCACCATCACTGCCCATCCCGAGCACAACCTGACCCAGCCCTCCCGCTGGGAATAGCCCAGCACAGTCCCCAAACCCAGCCCACAATGGCAGCCTGCCCTTGACACACATGCAGATCCAAAGGCACATGCTCCCCATGCCCCCAGATGAGCTGGTCACAGCTCTACCTCATGCCCTGCCCCACTTCAGCTGGGCAGCACCTGTCCCTGACCCAGCCCCACTCCCTCCCTCACCATAGAGGCCTCGATCTGCCCCCCCACACCTCTTCCCTCCCCCCATCCCTTCCCCCGGAACACTTACCAGCCGGTCACCACTGTCCATGCTGCAGGGCTGCATATTGGCAAATGGATCAGCATTGGCTGATATGGCTTGTTAAAAATTGGCCATCAATATCGACCCAAAAAAGTTCTATCAGTGCACCCCTATTTACCATGGTGCATAAATGTAATGAACAGACAATGCAACCCCCAAAACAAGATTAATTTTTATAGAATCATAATAAAGTAGGGTTGGAAGGGACCTCAGGAAGTCATCTAGTCCAACCCCCTGCTTAAGGCAGGACCATCCCCAACTAGACCATTCCAGACAGGGCTTTGTCTAGACAGGCCTTAAAAACTTCCAAGGATGCAGATTCCACCTCCTCTCTAGATAACCTGTTCCAGTGCTTCACCAACCTCCTGCCCAATCCAGTGAATTACCCCTAAAATAATCTCTTACCACCTATACAGTTTGGGTTTCATCTGTCTGTATCCATATGGAGGTAGATATTTGCTATTACCTACTTCCCTACTGGATCACAATGATAGCCATCTAGTACTAGCCACCCAACCCAGTGTGTGAGCTATTACAAAACTGATATTTTTCCATTCACAATCCCTGTGTAACTTACATTGATATACAAGATCAATGTAAATTATACTAGGATGTGTGTTTATCTGTTTGTCCTCCAAATATCTTTAGAGTGCAAGTTTCACTGAAAAGCACCAGGACTTGGTTTAATTATGCAGTTGCTGAAAAAAAACACATTTTTCTTTCGTTATATTTTGAATGCTTGTTCATGAATGACAAATTTTGATGGTAGGGTATACTTCATATCAGCAGTATATTAAAAAATGTACCCAAATATCCCTTTGAAAAATCTCTTATATCAACTGGAAATTTATGTTAAGCAAATCAGAGGTATTTCTGCCTTTATGCAATATGCTACAGGGATTGATTGAAATGCATTAACTATGAGAACATTGAATGTGTAAAATTTTAGATACCAGATGCTAATCCCTGAGGTCCAAATCACAAGCTCTTTAGTACATTAAGGAACAATCAATGTTATGTTCTCAGGGTCTGTGAACTGAGCCATAAACCTTTAATTCAGTGAAGTGAATGTACCATGCTAACAAAAATTATTGCAATATTATGAGTGATACACTGTTTTCAACTTGCTCCAGCTTTTTTTTTTTATCCCTTAAAATAAAGTAGGGAACTAACAGAAACAATATTTTACTCAAAGAAAAAATTCTCATTAAAATAATCAAAAGGAAGTTCAGGAAATATCAAAATCCTATATCATAGAGTCTCTTATCCACTTTTCTTTTTTTACAGTCTTCTGGAAATTCTGCAAACATAGTCAGAGTACTAGGGGTTGTCACCATTATTATTTTCATAGAACCTAGTCATGGCCCAGGACATAACTGAATGAGGTGCTGTAGAAATACAGAGCAAAAAATTAGGGGGGTGTGAAGCAGGCCCTATTCAATTCAGATTAGGATTCAGGCCAAATCAGGGACAGTGATTCAATTCATTGACTCAGATCACTGTCCCCAATTCGATTCAGCCAAATCCAAGTCTGAAGATTCGATGCTGATTCAGAGAATCAGTGATTCAGACACAAACGCAGCTTTAAAAGTTTTTTTTACATACCTTGAGGTAGCAGGCATGGCTCATGATTGCTGTGATGCTGGGGTGCATGGAGCGCCACAGGAGTGTGGGGGGGCCCTCCACATGCTAGATGGCAAACCAGGAAGTGGATCAGAAGTACTTCTGGTCCACTTCTGGGTCTGCCAGGGAGCGCGCTGGGGTGCTCCCGGTGCCCTTCCAGCTCAGTGATTGACTGAGGGGGGACCCCAGGTGCCCCCACAAACCCAGGAGGCACCAGTCACCAAAGTGCTTCTGGTCCACTTCCAGGTCTGCTGCCAAGCACACTGAGGAGCCCTCCGTGCTTCTATGGCTCAACACACCCCACGCATCGCAGTGATCATAAGCCCCTGCTACCTAGAGGTATACAGAAAAAACTTTTAAAGCTGTCTCTATATCCAAATCTCCAAATCTGTCCAAATCAATTCAGAGGGTTCTGATTTGATTCGGATTTGGAGAGGCAAATTTGGAGACTTGAATCAGGGACTGAAGCTTTGCACAGCCCTACTAAAAATGTATTATAAGTTCTTTGGGAGAGAAGATAATTAGAAGAGAGACAGAAATGATACAGACTAACATAAAATCATAATTAAACAGTACTGGTAAGAATGAGACAGGAATCTCAGCAACTTTTTTTGTCTCTCATAGAACACATGAAAAAGAATAAGGGAGATTTACAACAGATCTCCTTGATTTACTTGACCTCTCTTGTCATTTCATGGAACCACCATCAGGGCATCATTATAACAGAAATATCACCATAGATTTATCATTGTGAAATGTTCTTGTTACCTATCACCTTAGCGTAGATGCAGCTGATTGGACTTCATTATGACAACATGTTGGCAGCAGTTAGCAAGTCAAAACAAAAGTGGATTTGAGGCCCGTGCCAGACATGCAGGTAAAAGCACAATGGGATCTGATGTGTAATCCAAACAATCTCACTTCCTGCCATGCCACACACATCAGATCCCATCACACCTTATTGCCAGTGCAGGGAGAGCCCAGAATCACAGAAGATCCTGCAGCTGGGAGCTCCCTCAGCTGATGGGGACTCCCAGCCTCAGGAACACACCATGTGTCCCCACAGCTGGGTGTCTGGTGCATCCCGGTTCACAGCTGCTGGTGGGGATTCCAGCTTCAGTGGACCCTACTACAAATGCAAATTAGAGCTCAATGGCAACCAGCTATAAAAGTTTTGAGTTCTAAATTTACAGCTGGCTGAAGCTTTTTATTGTGCAATAATTACTTTGCACATATAGCTGGTCTCAATAGGTGCCTGTAGATGTGCCAGGAGGCTGCTCTGACACACTGTAATTACAGCACATCAGAGTAGTCTCAATTAATTGAATCTACTGTAGTGTGCTAATTAGTGTGCTCCAGCCAGCCTCCATGTCTTGTGTATCAGCATCCCTGAGCTTCAAAGTGGCAGTGGGGGTGCTTTCACTAAAGCTCACTGAACGAACTTTAGTTAAAGCATCCCCATCACCATTTTGAAGCACAGAGATGCTGATACACTAGACACTGCAGGCATTCTAATTAGAGTGACTCTTGGAGCCACTTTTATTAAAGGACCCCCTTTACCCCCATCACACATATAAAGATGTCCAATGTGACTGCACTATTAACTAGGTAATAGTGTGATACCTGTAATGTATAGAGGGGGCCTTAGAAATGTCAATGAATGTGAAATTCATGTGAAAGCTATGAATGCAAAGCTGACATTTTTACGGCACTTTTCTTCCACATAGTTTCCCTCAATTTGTGGGAATTTTTCTCAACTACTGTCAACTGCTGAGAGTCTTTGGATTTCTGTTCTAACGTATCTTATCAGGTTTCTACTGAGCCTGCGTGGTCCCTATCGCCTCCTATCTGAGCAGCACAAAATCTTAAAATGTATTGATTTTCAGAAATTAATGTGACTTTTACAGAAGGGCAACTGAGTTCTTCAGAGAGACTATGCCCCAGATCCATAATAAAACTGAGGTGCTTAACTTTCTGCTTAGGTTCCTAACCCCTACATAGATCATCTTGATTTCATGAGGTGCCCAAATACCTTTGTATATCAGGGCCTAAGTGACTTTCACAGGATATCTGTGCTGTGGCAAACAGGAATTTAAACCTAGGCTTACACAAAAAGAGGCAGACCCCATCTTTTCTCTCTCTCTTTTTAATGTAGTTCTTGCTCAATTTCAAGGACAAGTAATCCTACAAACATTAGAAGTGACAGTCCCTTGTGTTTTTTCCCATTCAGTTAATATTATTTATCATTATTTGGCTTACCTATATTTTAATTTATGCAAACCTGATACATAGAAAAAATCTAGGGAGAAATGTTAATTCCTAAAGCAGGCTCAAGAGGTAAGATGCATATACCATGATGATAGCACCTGGTCAGTTCATAACAACATTTAGGACATAAAACAACTCATTCAAGACTTGTAATATACATTTTTGGCTGCCTATGAAAAAGTGTCATGTCACAAGACAACAAGAAAGTGATAATCCCTCTCTCAATGGGGATTATGGGGAAATGGCAGCATTCTCTCAACAGTGCTGGCATACACAATACATTAAGGGGAAGCATGCTTCTGCTGTATACTTAATCCTATCATGTTTTTCTTACTTGCATTTGCTTTAAAAATCTGAATAGCTCTAAATACAGAAGCAATTTGAAATAACAATAGTGTTTCATGTAAACCTGCACCTAAATAAATACAACTATAAATAAATGTGAATGGGGAAAAGAAAATTCAGGTGAACCTTCTCACCTTACTAAAATATAATAGCCCCCTTCAGAGCCCCACTGCAATATAATGTAGAGTAATAATGAGCTAACATAGCTGACACCTCTCTTCTGCTTTTCTATCCTCCTAACAAGGTTCTGTTAGAGGTTCTTTGTTCACTTTAAAGCTATTGCACTACTATACTATAGGGCTGTGAGAAATGGCTGTTTCCGTTCAGTTTTGGATTCGGCCATTTTGGAGAGACAGTGATTCCTTTTAGGTGTTTCAGATCACTGTTCCATTTCAATTCAGCTGACTGTTTCGGTGTTTCGACGCTGTTTCAGTGATTTGGCCATAGGCTATAATGGGGAATCACTAAAATGCCTATAACTTTATCATTTCTTGCCTGATTCAAATGAACATTGCAGGGATGGTAGCGCCTTTTGAGGGCATTAAGACTGCCAAGTTTTAAGAAGATAGGTTCAGGGGTTTCTGTGAAACTGCACCTCAAACTGTTCAAAGCAAAACTCATAGCACTTGCCTGTAGCAGCAGCTTGCTGTCATCCTGCATACATATCTGAGGGCCCGCGCCCCCAAGGAGGGCTGTGGGGTGGTGCCAGACTCTTCCCAGGGTGGCAGGCACCTGGATCTGTGTGCAGGATGACAGCAGGCTGCTGCTGCTGGCTGGGGCCAGCACCAGCACCGGGTTCTTTACAGCACTCGGCGCAGGCTGCGCCAAGCAGACTCGGGGGCTGGCACTGGCCCCAGCCAGCAATGGCAGCATGCTGTTATCCCACATGCAGATCCGGGGGCCCCCACCCCCTGTGAGGGCTGCGGGACTGTGCCAGACTCCTCCTGGGGGATGCAGCTCCCAGATCTGTGCTTGGATGATAGCAGATTGCAGCTACCAGGTGGGGCCAGCACCAGCACTGGGCTCTTTCTGGCACTTGGTGTGGGCTGCACAGAGCAGACTCTGGTGCAGGTGCTGGCCCCAGCCAGCAGCAGCAGCATGCTGTCATCCCGCACAAAGATCTGGGCACCCATGCACTCCGGGAGGGCTGAGGGGCTGTGCCAGACTCCTCCTGGGGGGGTGCAGGCCCCCAGATCTGCATGCAAAATGACAGCAGGCTGCTGTCCTTCCCCCAGAGCACTGGCATTGAAAGGGACCTCAGGGATAGATTGGAGACACTATCCAGCTACAGATGTCAATATCAGAGCAGTCCTTCCCCCGCTCTTTCCCCTCCCTCTTCTTAGTTTCTGTTTTCCCTGCAAGCCCAGTGCCAAAACATCTGCTGGGAAGAGCAGTCAGCCAGGTCTGACCGCTCACGTAGGTTCCCAGCCGAGATACAGGACCTCCATCTAACCCAGGAGGTACACAGCCCCATCAGGTGAGATGCCTTGTTGGACCTTGTCCTAGCCACGGGCAACAACCTGGTGAGGGGTCTGTGGGTGCTCGACCACCTGGGTGACAGCGATCATTGCCTGCTGGAATTCATCATCCAGCACAAGGTCGCAAAGGCATGCAGGAAGGCAGCAGCCCTGGACTTCAGGAGGGCGGACTTCAATGAGGTAAGGAGAATAGTCGGGGAGGCACTGAGGTCCCAGAGTGGGGAGGAGTCAGGTGTCCAAGAAGAGTGGTCGTTCCTTAAGGAGACAATCCTCCACGCCCAAAGGGAGTTAATCCCAACACGGATTAAAGGGGGCAAGAGGGTGCAAAAGCCCCCATGGCTCACCAAAAGCATACGGGAACATCTCCTAGCTAAAAAGGAGGACTACACCCAATGGAAGGGAGGGGCCATCACCAGGGAGGACTATACCTCAGTTGCTCAGGGCTGTAGGAGGGCGGTCAGGAAGGCCAAGACAGAGATGGAACTGGGACTAGCTACCCAGATCAAGGACAACAAGAAGTCCTTCTTTAAATACATAGTGGGTAAATAGAAGGTACCGGGTAATATGGGGCCTCTACAAGGCACGCTAGGAAAGCTGGTCATCACTCCAGATGACAAAGCTAACCTATTTAACAATTTCTTTGCCTCCATTTTTCTGACCACGGACCAGGTCACCCCCCCACCAACCACTGGGACTGCCGTAGGCCCCAGGGGAGGTGCACCCAGGCCCAGGGTCAGTGAGGATCTAGTCAGGGAACTTCTGGAGGGATTGGACATATTTCAATCAGCTGGTCCTGACAATCTCCACCCCAGAGTGCTGAGGGAGTTAGCAGAGGTCATTGCAGGACCCCTGGCATAGCTTTACAAGCACTCATGGTGCTCTGGTGTGGTGCCAGAGTACTGGAAAAGGGCCAATATGGTTCCCATTTTCAAAAAAGGGAGGAAGGAGGACCCAAGTAACTATAGGCTAGTTAGTCTTTTTGAGAGAATTATCCTGGCACGTGTCTGTGAGGGGCCAGCAAAGGAGATTATGCTTAAGGACAACCAACATGGGTTCACTAGAGGCAGGTCCTGTCAGACCAAACTGGTGGCCTTCTATGACCAGGTCACAAAATACTTAGATGCAGGTGTAACAGTGGATGTAGTATTTCTGGATTTTAGGATAGCCTTCAACACTGTCTCTCATCCCATTCTCATTAAAAAACTAAGGGACTGTAGCGTTGACACCTACACAGTCAATTGGGTCACTAATTGGTGGAGGGTCGCACCCAGAGAGTGGTGGTGGACAGGTCTTATTCGACCTGCAGGGATGTGGACAGTGGGGTTCCGCAGGGCTTGGTCCTCGGGCCTGCGCTGTTCAACATCTTCATCAGGGACTTGGATGAAGGGGTGAAAAGCACCCTGCTCAAATTCACAGATGACACTAAGTTGTGGGGAGAAGTGGGCACACTAGAAAGGAAGAATAGGCTATAATTGAACCTAGACAGGCTACAGGGGTGGGCAGATGAGAACAGGATGGGTTTCAACACTGACAAGTGCAAGGTACTGCACCTGGGGGGGGAAGAACCAGCAGCATACCTACAGGTTGGGGAACTCCTTCTTGTCAGTGCAGAGGCAGAAAAGGATCTTGGGGTCATTATTGATGCCAAAATGAACACGGGCCGACAGTGTGGGGACGCGGTCAGGAAGGCCAACTGTACCTTGTCATGCATCCACAGATGCATCTCAAGCAGGGCGAAGGAGGTGATCCTCCCCCTCTATGTGACACTGGTCAGGCCGCAGTTGGAGTACTGCATCCAGTTCTGGGCGCCACACTTCAGGAGGGATGTGGACAACATGGAGAAGCGTTTGACCCCAGTACTCTTTCCTGCCATGACAGGCGGTCGGACTTGATGATCTACTCAGGTTCCTTCCGACCCTACCAACTATGAAAACTCTGAAATTTTCTGAAACATTTTGAATAGTTTCATTTTGTTTCGTAGATGTTTCGGAGCCTTCCATTTCATTTCAGATTCGGTGTTTTGGGCACCAAAATTAGCTGAAATGGCTCCAAAATGAAACAGCTGCTGAAATTTCACACAGCCCTACTATACTATAGTATGACAATTCATTAGTCCAACACAGTTTTGACATATCTACTAAACTCAGAAGGAGAGAGTGTGCCAGTTGAAGGCTTTATTCAACAAAGGAGGTGGTCTTTTCTTTATCATGAAAAGACCAGAAATTATCCTGAATCACAAATTGCCAAATCTGTTTGCCCTTCAAACTTCATAGGACTGGTGTGGAACATGGATATGTTGGGCCATCAAGTTCAGTCCCCTGAAGTGATAAGTAACCATGTAATAAATGTTTTTCCAAAAGGGTCAAAACAGGACATCCACTTTAGCCACAAACCATCTGATAAAAAAATAAAAGGGAAATCCTCGAGTGTACCACAGGAAGAAAACAGGAGAGACAAGGCCTCCATCAAATGTCTTGGTCAATTCCCATGGCAGGAAATTTATTCTACAAAGCAGGCAACTTGGATTAAGAAGAACCTCTCCCTTGGAGGGTGATTTTCAACAGGAGACAAGCCTCACTCTACCGATTTCAAGCTTCCTGCCTCTTCATAGTCCCTCTCCACATGTAGACCTCCAGTTCTCTCCCTTTACCTTTCAGTATAATGCCAGCAACTCCCTTTTGTTACACTTCAGGTCTCTGGCTGCAGATAGGTTGCAGATACAGGTGGACCTGGACAGGCTCGAGAGTTGGACAGTCCAGAACCAGATGAAGTTTAACACTTCCAAGTGTAAGGTGCTCCATCTGGGGGCAAACAACCCTCCACATACATATAGGCTTGGTGGTGACAGCTTGACTTGCACCATGGCCAAAAGGGACCTAGGGGTAATGATCAACCATCATACGAATATGAGCAGTCAGTACAAGGCAGTGGTCAGCAGGGAAAACAACATGCTGGGATACATCAACTGATGCATCTCATGTAAAACTAAGGAAGTGATACTCCCTCTGTGCTCAGTATTGGTGAGATCACAACTGGAGCACTGTGTCCAGTTCTCGGTGCCACACTTCAGTAAGGACGTGGAAAAACTTGAGAAGCTGCAGAAAAGAGCCACCCGTATGATTAGGGACTTGCGCGGCAGGCCATACGAGGAAAGGCTGAGAGATCTGGCCTCTTTAGCCTAAAGAAGAGAAGGTTGAGAGGGGACTTGTTAGTGGCTTACCACTATATCAGAGGAGTGCATCAAGAACTCAGTGAACAACTGTTTACTAGGGCATCCCCAGGGAAGACCAGGACCAATGGATACAGACCCCTGGAAGGACACTTCAGGCTTAATACCAGGAAAAACTCCTTCTCAGTCAGGGTGCCCAGACCGTGGAATAAACTCCCTCCAGAGGTGGTGCAGTCACCTACACTGGAGGTTTTCAAAAGGAGACTAGACAGTCATGTCGCTGGAGACACCTAACCCCAGTTGTCTTCCTAGAGCGGGGGTCCTGGACCCAATGATCTGCAAGGTCTCTTCCAGCCCCTAACAATCTATGAATCTATGAATCCCACAATATTCCAGCATCACAAGTATCCATCTCCTGCCATCAATCTGCAGGGGGATCTCTTCATTCAGAGATCAGCAGTCCAGCTGTTTCTCCACACACTGTTTTTCCCCCCAGGGTTCCAAATCCCCGGTGAGATAGTGATAAGTCTTACTGTGCTAAAATTATAACTTTAAAGCAGCCACCCACACAGTATTTTATTTCAAAGGCTCATTGAATGGCAGGAAGAGAGATACATCAGGAGGGGAGCAATCTGAAAAAAAATTAGCATATTCCATCTGTTTTAATAATACAAAAGTAACATTCATAATCACCTTCCTTTAAAAAAAAAAAAAAAAAAGACTGAGATACACCTTGCCATAGCTAAACAGGAACTAGTTTAAACCCAGATATAGTGCATCAGCATCTGGAATGAGAAGAAATCAGTGGAGGTTTTGTTGCTAAAAGGTCAACATTTACAAAGAGATTCAATCTGTAAAGCCCTACAGAATTTCATTTAAAACATAAAATGCCATGAAAAGGAAAAGGCATTGAAAATAGGAATCTGCAAGATTCATCATCACCCAATGTTGACAATGTTGTTGCACAGTGTATACCCACTGCCACCTACAGACAAAGATGTGTGTGCACACAGCTTGGGTACAGTTAGAAGTTTTGGCTAGACCCAACATCATGATTTCCTGAAATCAGCTGCCTAACAGTCTTTGAGAATAATGTCACTCTCTGAGCAGTTGCACTGGAAGGCTGCTAAGGCATTCAGAGGCATTAAATAATCAACAGACTGTCTACTACAAAGGTGGTAAGGATAGCTAAAATGATGGCTGTGGCATTGTGCTTGATAGATCTCTCTGTGGGGCAACTGAAGGGGAAGCTGAAAGGAACAATCAAAGCAATACAGAAGGGAAAACAGAGTTAAAATTTTAACCTTTTCTCTGCATTAGAAAAAGCCATGCTTATGTAATAAATAGGACTGCAGTCTCAAAGAGAAGTCTTGACTGCATCTAACTCTTGAACAATCAGTGTTAGAAGTAAGGATAAAAAAAACTAAAGGCATTGAAAAGAAAGTAAAGAGTTAACAAGATATGCAAGATATTGATTTTTCCCAGCATTCTTTAAAACAACCTCAGTTTTTCAATTCAGCTTGATCTAATTTACAGAAATAAAAATAAGAAACAGCATGTTTATGAGGGACTGCAGTACACTTGGATCTAAAATGAGGGAAGTCTAATTTAATGAAAGAGACTGGAGATGTATAATTTAGCATTCAGCTTCCATAATTTTGCAGACAAAGATGAAGCCAAATGTAAAAGCAAACAGAAAGCACACTTTTCGGTGTCATTCAGTTGTGATACTTTTTCTTGTTAGATATACTACCATAGGGTTAAGGTTTGTTAACAGTAGTAAATCTTTCCTACCTTTTATTTTTTAAATGAGTATTCTTTGAAGATTGTACCTTTTTGCTTGCATTGCCACTGGACTGCTGCATCCCATTTTTCTGCAAGTTACAAGCATTGTTTGCATTTCATTTTATTATGTTATATTGTTTAAAGAAAAACAAACACTTTGTGAAGATGAGGGGAATACAAGACACAGCACTGGGTCAAAAATGCAAAGCCTTTCATTAACAGACTGTTACTTTAAAGCAGGTCAGAAAGCTTCATAAACTCCAGGTGTTATTAGAAATCTAACGCTACAGTGAAGTGTGTGTCATAAAAATATCCGTAGTAATATACAACATGTGCCAAAGTAAATGAACAACCAACATTTTAATTATCATTGATAATTACATTGTATGGGATCAACTCCTTGCTAATCCTGAGACACAGTTCAAAAGGTGCTACATGTAGAATATACACACAGATTGGGTTGCATTACCTGGTATACATTAGAGCTGCAAAGAGGCTGATCTATTTTACACCATAGGTCAGGGGAGTATAAAAGTGATTTGAAGCTACATTATAATGAAGTGCCAGCTTTGCTCTAGTTAAGCTTGAGAAGCCATAGCTTTGCCAAGTTTGAGTCCTAAATGCTCTAAAATCCTCCCTTTCACTTGGATTTTCCTGGAATTTGCTAAGCCTCAATGGGAGTGAAGAGAAGATTTAATGACTGAAATTTGGATATATTTGAGCAAGAAATCCTTCCCTTCCCCACCAAGCTCCATACAAAACAGCATTGAATTAAGATCCTATATCCAACCAGCTTTTATACCACACATACCTGGGGCTCAAATCATTGTCTAATTGGCCTCAGTAGCTTCACATTGGTCCCAAATACCCACAGGCCCCTTAGGAAGGGGCAATATTGAAGCTGTTGCT
>NW_005842511.1:95153-96973 GCF_000455745.1 Alligator sinensis | reverse complement strand
AAAGAGTGTAGTTCTCCAGGTTAATATGTGCTGAACAGTTACATACCAGGCTGTAGTGTTCAGGTGCAGAAAAAGACTATGTAAGTGCATTTCCACCCAGCCAAGTTTTGCATGATTTGTCTGGTTCAAGGGGACATGTGGAGGCTCCTGAACCTATACTATACTCAGATATTGTACATCAGAAACCCTTGCTTAACAGAACTCCAAGAGTCAACCCTAGGCAGGTTCTTAGAGTCTGCTTCCATCAAGGTGGGGTTCTGGGAGACAGTGGGTGCATCTGCACATGTACTTTATTGTGGAGTTGACTAATACTCTACTGCAGAGCTTATTACAGTCTATGTATGCACCAGTATTGGGGTGCAATAAATTAATTAACTCTGCCATAGGATAGTACTGTTGGGGACAGTACTATTCTATGGAGAACACGTATGTAGATGGCAACAGGAGCTGGCTGGGACATGAGGGTGCTAAAGTGCGGGGACTGCCTGCTGCCAAGCCCTTTAGTATAATACCCTTGTGCCCCAGCGAACCCCTGCACCACCCAATGCCACCAACCAGAGCCTGGGGCTGACTCCCTAGCCCCCTGCCAGCTCAGCCCTGCTCTGCCCCAGCTCAAACTGCTGTGCTCCCAGGCACATGTATAAACACTTCGCCTAGGACCAGTTTCTCTGGCACAAACTGAGCTGGAGTTTATTATGTCACCTCAATGACACATGCAGATGCCTCCAGTGTAATTTGAGTACAGAAAATACACCAGGAGTGGCTCAAACTATGGATTAAAGAAAAGAATTTCCCTATGTGAAGGTTTATTGTACAGTGTTGGGATTGTGGGCTGGGAAGAACATAGGGTGAAAAGTAGTGGTGAGTGTTGATGCAGGGGCATGGGAATATGGGGAAAGGATTCGGGCTCCATTGAAAGAATGGGATAAATGGGAGTGGATGGTAAAGAGGATTGTGGGGCCAGGTCAGAAAGAAAGGTCTGCTAGAACACTGAAGGGGATATGAAGACAGAGGGATTAGGGATGTCGCAACCTTCATCATTGCCTTCTCTGCAGTTACGTGCGTGTCTAATTCCTGGACCTCCTACTGTTTACATGAGCTAGGACCTTAGCTGTCCCTGAAGGTAGTGCAGTTTTTAAACTCTAAAACCCAGGAAATACAAAAATAAGACATGTATCCCTCCTCCATAAGAAAGAGTAACCACATAGGATGGGGGAAGGGGAAAACTGGGCAGCCCAGGCACATGAAAGGCACAGCCAAAGCAGAGGGGAGGGAAGGCATGGGAACATGGGGCAGGTCAAGATATACATCCAGCTGCAAAACAAGGAAGCGTACAACCCTTTAGTAAACTGCTGCTTTTGGTGTTTATCTATTAGGTCAGAGTTCACCAGCTGTACAAAGCAACTTTTTACATGGCAGTGACTCCTATAGTACTAATAGCCTAACAGTATGGGAAAGGGAAGGTTATCCAAAAATGCTGCCCAGGTTGGTTGGAGGGATATATATTTTGTGGAGAATGGGATGAAGAAAGAGGTAGAAACCCTGGATTTCCATCGTGTACTTCAAGCTAGGTGTAAAAAAGTGTCAAACTTCTCCGCATCCCCTGTCAGTCACTGCATCCTATGAGCATTTCAAATAATAAATATTATCTCATTACAAGATAGCATATGCAGGAGAGGGAATGCACATGTAAGGAATCTTATACCATCCTTTATCTTTAATGAACTAAGGTGCATATCAAGGGCAAGCCTTCATTTTACCTTCAACAGTACCTTTTGTAGGAGTGATCATTAATTCCTTCAAAAAACACTCTATTAAGA
>NW_005842511.1:88811-95122 GCF_000455745.1 Alligator sinensis | reverse complement strand
GAATGCCACTGATTAAAAAAGCAACATTAACATAGATTTAAGGCTCATTGGTTCCTTGTGCCCATCCAAATGTTCAGTTTCTGAAAACCAAGAAATACAGAGTTATGGTACATACAACCACAAACTTCAAGCTGGCACTAACCACTAGAAGTATTTGCCACATTCTGAAAAAGCACTACATACCACTAGGCAACATTAACCCATTATTAACTAAGTTTGGGGCAGGGAATTTGCTTCTTACACTGCAGTCTTGCAAAGAGCATAGTGCTGCCACACTAGAGGGTCAGGGTCATTATTTATTTTGTCATTTAAAATCTATTGTTTTGATTATATATGTCCAAAAACTCAGTGGAAGTTGCATATATGCCTATTATTACGTTTTTAAAAATGGAATGAAGAATGCAAGTGTTTGCAACAAAGCTCATGAAGCAGCAAATGTACTGGTTACTCATATGGGAACCAACTGACAACCCTTCTCAAGGCACATCTCGACTGATTATTGAATGTAAACTATTGCAAAAACATATGTAAAGTACTTCAACATTTTCTGAAAGCACAAAAGCAGCATCCATAGAAACTAACACTTCTAGTTTTCATTGGCATAGCTTTTTTTGCATTTGAAATTCCTATTTCTCTTAGCCTATATTCCCTTCTGAAATTTTACTCCATAATTGATGAAATAGACAGCACTTTACCAATCAACCATCACTGTAGGGGGTAGGAACTGGCGGCATTAAACTTGCCTTCACTAATCCAGAAATTGAGACTAACTGGGTGCTTCTACAGGTGCAATTAACACATAGCAATAAACTCTGGCACAGTTCATGCAATTTACATGTGTGCCTGGGACCTCAGCATATTGAGACAGCATTGCCAGCATTGCCAGCTGGGAGGGGACCCAGAGGGCTCAGCCTGCCAGCCTGGGGCTGTTCTGCCCCAGCTCAATGTGCTGTGGAGGGGCTGGCTGGAACAGGAAAGTGTTCCAGTGCAGAGCTAGTCAGTAGGCAGCCCCTGCACTGTAGCACCCTTGTGCCCCAGCCATACCTGGTCACTGTCTACACATGTGTTTTGGTGCATGTAACTCTTCTGCTGTAGGATAGTACTTGTCCTGGACAGTACTATCCTACAGCAGAGTTAATTAATTTACTGCTCCCTAATACTGGTGCATGTGTAGACTGTGACACTTTACTGCGGAGTTAATTAGTCAGCTCCACAGTAAAGCTCACTTGTACATGCACCCACAGGTATCAAATATAAAATGACACTCTTTCAGGCCTATCAAAGCATATAGTCACTGATGCTTGCCATCAAAATTGAGCAGAGAACTCAAAACATTTGCCTGATATGCTCAGCATCAATAACATTAAAAATATGATGTATAATGCAAACCAATTCACAAGTACAAGACGGAAGGACTATCTGAGATCAGAGTAGGGATAACGTATCTTGGTGCATTAGCAAAATGTCAGGCTGTTCCAACTGATACCATTAGGAAAATTCTCATAGATGCCAGTGGAAGTGTTGGCTGGATCCTAATAGGCAGCAAGCATCTCCAACTACTGACATCAGGGGGAGTTGTGGATGCTCCTTCCTGCTAAGGATTAGGTTTGAATTAACAAAGTAGCAACACAACATGGAATTATCAAGGACGCTGAATACAAGACATATTTTGTTTCTCTGTTACAACAAATTCAGTCAAATTGCAATTGCTGATAAAGGAATATTGTGATATATTGTGTTAAAACAATGACGCTTTCCTCAAGAGAGACTTATTATGGTGCTCTGAACAAGTTTTTGAGAAAACTGGTGTTCGTGTTCTGCTAGTTCTGTTAAAAAAAAATCAAGTAAATTGGAAGAACAAAAAGGAAAATGATGGCCTTTCCAGATTGAAAGAGGCAGCTGAAAATCATTGATAACAGATCGTGGCAGAAAGATGCTACATCTCTCCTTTAACATCTGCACAATAAAATTTAGAGCTTTATTTCTATTCGCATGCAATGGGCCAATACTTCAATGAAGATGTACAATATTTGTCATCTTTTGAAGGTGCAGAAAGAAGAAAAATAGTCCCCCAAATATAACAATGCTCCAGGTAGACTTTGCTAGGCCCAGGTAATCAGGTTGCACAGTTCTACTAAGGTACAGAAGAGAAGAATTCCTCTTCTCTACATGACACAGCTGGCATCAGAGCTACTCCAGGACTAGGGTGTCAGCTGTGACATGTGGAAAAGAGGGATTCAGCAGTTTTTTTTTCCCCCTCTCCTGGTCCTAATGAGGCACAAGGTGTCAGCAAGGAGTTTCACTACATGGAGAAGGGGTTGGTAGTTTCATTTTTGGGTTTCTTCAAGTTCTGCCTTTCTAATGTGCAGCCCAATTGCACTAGTGCCACTGTGTTCAGTGCCCCACAACATGCCCATGTCCCCACATAGGAAAACAGGGTGAGGGGCATAGTATTTGCCTTTTAAGAATCCTCTGCAATTCAGTAGAGGATAACAATGTATTTCTACATGCTGACTAGACAGCCTCTTCATCCATTTATCCAAGTGTATGTAGTATTCAGGACATTATTTTTAAAGGGTAAAAGGAACACCATGGGGAGGGAAGGGTGAGGATGAAGAAGTTCATTGGTACCTAGAGAAGGTTAAGAAATGAAAAGCAGATGCACTGATTCTGGTAAACTCTTACCCCACCCTATGCTTACACATCTAAGCTTTTGCTGATTAAAGAATGACATGTCTCCTGAAGGTTGGCCTTACACCCACATGAGCTAGTCACTCCTGATCAAACAAGAGCTGATCAGCAAAGAAAAACATATCATGAGGTCACCACACCTCCTTGGAACTTGAAGCTCACGTGGACCAAAGCTGTTCTTTTTCAACCAATGTCTCATTATTTTTATGCCAGCAGCTAATGGATCAACAACCATGTTCATATGTTTATATCAACAGCCAGCTGTCAAAAGGAGGTAACCTTTATTTTTCAGAGCAACAATGTACAATGAAGTTACCTGAGCCAGGCAGAACAAGCTTATATGTATGCACTTTATGGCCACTCTAAACATGCAGCTAATGGCACAATGGGATCTAATGCATGATCCACACAATTGCAATTCCTACCATTTCACATGTGCATGGCAGGAGGTGTGATTGTGAGATTGTGCATTAGCTCCCATGGCACCTTCTTCCCAATGCAGAGGACCAGATCTCCCTGCACCAGCAAGAAGCAAGCATCCATGGCTGGAAGCCCCCTCAGCTGAGAGGCTCCCAGCTGCAGGGCACCCCATGCACTCCCATGGCTGGAAATCACAGCAGCTGTGGTCTCCCAGCCCCAGGGGGCTCCGTGCACACCTGTGGCTGGGGGGCCACAGCAGCTGCGATTTCCCAGCTGGAGGAATGTTCCATTCACCCTGAGACTGGGAGATTGGAGCTGTGCCCTGTGGCTCCTCGGACCCAACATCCCTTAGCTGAAGACACTGGGTTCCAACAGCTCCCTACAGGTTGCATCTGTGATCTCCCATCCCCAGGGGTGCGTGGTGTGCCCCTGCATCTAAGAGATCACAGATGTTGATGTCTCCCAGCCATGGGACCTGGGGCTAGATCTCAGTCATTCCCTATAGCTCCCAGGACACCACATTTGCAGCTGCAGGACACTGGATCCCAGCAGCCATGGGGTGCTGCATGGACCCCACATCCCTAGCTACAGGACCAGTACTGTGGGCCAGTCCCACAGCTATGGATGTGCAGCACTACAGGACCAAGAGTCTGTAGGTACTAGGCACTACTGGGGCTGAGAGTCCCTCAGGACCAGGAATCCCAGTCCCAGCAGGGCACAGTGCACTCCTGAGCCTGGGAGTCTAGTAATCTAATGAGGTCCCAGTGCAGGGCAGACCCTGTTACACATACAATTTGAAGTTGGAGAGCAACCAGCTATAAAGTTAGTACACATTTTCAAGACCTAACCTTATAACTGGTTGGAACTTTTCCTGTCATGATGGATACTTTGCAGGTATACCTGGTCTCAATTGTGCAATACCTGTAACATGCAGAGGGGACCTTAGAGAAATAACTAGCATGCTCAAAATGGTAAACCATAAAGTTGGAGGTAGCTTTTGTTTTATCTAAGTATGTGAAATGTTATCTTTATGATATACTAAACATATGTATCCATATGTCTCTATTGTAATGATAAACCTGGTTTTATGTTGGTTTGCCACAGAGCATTTTGTTATCCATAAGTTACATATAGGCCAACACAGATTCTAAAATGTACGGGCACTTTTACACATGCTCTGGGGATGTGAGGAGCATTACTTTAATTAGAGCAGCTCCGAGAGCTGCCCTAATTAAAATGGCACCACATCTTATGTATCAGTGTCCCCGCACTTAAAAGTGGTGGTGGGTGCACTTGAACTAAAGCTCATTTGACGAGCTTAAGTTCAAGTGCCACCACTGCCATTTTTAAGTGCAGGGATGTTGATACACAAGACACAGAAGGTTACTGGACCGTGGCAAAAGCCATGCTCCAGCAGACTCTGTTAATTGAGTATGCTCTGACATGCTGGAATTCCAGCTTGTTGGAGTAGCCTCCACACCTTGTATAAGTGCCGTAAAAGATTAAGAAATTAAGCAATTCAGCATACTGGCATCCTTCTCAAACTCAGCTACCTAGCACCCACTGTCTACAGTCCAAGGGTGAAATTCAGGGTCCACTTAAGTTAGTAGCACAACTTTGGTAGGATCCAGGATTTCCCCACCTCATAACCCTACTATAGCTGACAGAATGCTTTTCCATCAGAATGGAAAATAGAATCAAAATATTCCTTGCAAATATGTTGATAATGTTGAAACATCCAATAGAAAGTGGGGTTCCTCCAAACTTCCAGACAGTTTTCTCCTGGGCTTAACTGCTGCTTGGAGAGCTGGGGACCACAGGGAGACTGCTGCCAGAGGATAAAACCATTGAATTTTCTAGACAAAACTATGAGTGCAAATAAATGTTCCTGGTCCTCAGCTCAGGTTTAGGTGGCTTAGTTTATGCTGTGTAAGCCTAAATTGGAATCCATGGGCACTTCTACAAATACTCCAGGGGTGTGAGGGCAGTGCTTTACTTAAAGCGCTTCTAAGAGCTGCTCTAATTAAAACACCACCATGTCTCCTATATCAGCATCCGCATGCTTAAAAATGATGGCAGGGATGCTTGAACTAAAGCTCATTCAACAAGCTTTAGTTCAATGCTCTCCCCCACCCCTCCACACACACTGAATTAAATCACTGTCCCTCGAATTGGCCAAATTCAAATCCGAAGTGAATACTAGCTGCTTTGCACAGGCCTAGTATTTACTCAATGTCATAGGGCTTAACTTTATGACCTCCTCTCAGAAGCAAACTGTCTAGGAGGTGCTATCAAGGACTTGGTTTGCAAACATCTGGTTCCTTCTGTTGCCCAACTCCTGGAAATTAGAGAATTCCAGGCAGCATGTTGGCTAGTTTGCTGCCATGCCTTCTTACTGTTAAAAGTTTCAACAGTATCACCACTCTCTAATGGGAGGTCTTTGTCTTGCTGAACTAGCATTTTCTGACAGAAAAACATTTTATCAGAAAATCTTTGACCAGCTCTAGCAAAAAGATATTGATTGAAAAAAAATAAATGTTGGCTATATTTTCACATGAGTGTCTTGACAGTCTGGGTAGTTTTTGTCAAAATCGGTAGTCATTTTGTACATTTTCCCAAAATTATCAATGCTGGTTTTAGTAGTAGGGCTGAGATATTAACAAAATTCTGCTGTTGGTCTTGGAGAAGCTAGATTTTCTCCAAAAATCTTGTGGATTGAATCAAAATTTTCACCAACCTGCAAATACAGTTAATTCCAAGAATGAGTTGGAAAACAATCCATTTTATTTCTCCCCAAGCTTTTCAAAATACTTCTTCCCATCAAAAATAATTTTAATATTTTGCTCTTGGACCCCAGATTAGAATGATGTTTTATTCTGAAAATACTGGCTCTTTACATGGGAGGGTTCCAGATTTAATAGTTACCTCTAAATTAAGCAAAATCAAAAGGCACAATTTAGTTAGCCTTTTCACAAATAATACAGAATGAGCTTTTGTAAGTTGTTATGAAGCTAATTTAGCGGAGACCTGGTGGGACTCCACCCATGACTGGACCATGGGGATAGATGGGTATACCCTGTACAGGAGGGATCGTGTAGAGAAAAGGGGCGGGGGGGTAGCTCTCTAAGTTAAGGAAAGCTACACGTCCCTGCAAGCCGATACTGGCGACCAGGGGGGACGGCTGGAGACCCTCTTTGTTA
>NW_005842511.1:66971-86996 GCF_000455745.1 Alligator sinensis | reverse complement strand
CATCATTGACCACAAGATGAACATGAGCCTGCAATGCAATGCGGTGGGTAGTAAAGCGACCAAAACGCTGGCTTGCATCCATAGATGCTTCTCAAGCAAATCCCGGGACATCATTCTCCCCCTGTACCCGGCCTTAGTGAGGCCGCAGCTGGAGTACTGTGTCCAGTTTTGGGCTCCACAATTCAAAAAGGATGTGGAGAAGCTTGAGAGAGTCCAGAGAAGAGCCACGTGCATGATCAGAGGTCAGGGAAGCAGACCCTACGATGACAGGCTGAGAGCCCTGGGGCTCTTTAGCCTGAAAAAGCACAGGCTCAGGGGTGATCTGATGGCCACCTACAAGTTTATCAGGTGTGACCACCAGCATCTGGGGGAACGTTTGTTCACCAGAGCGCCCCAAGGGATGATGAGGTCGAATGGTCACAAACTACTTCAAGATCATTTCAGGCTGGACATAAGGAAGAACTTCTTTACTGTCTGAGCCCCCAAGGTCTGGAACAGCCTGCCACCGGAGGTGGTTCAAGTGCCTTCATTGAACACCTTCAAGATGAAACTGGATGCTTATCTTGCTGGGATCCTATGACCCCAGCTGACTTCCTGCCCTTTGGGTGGGGGGCTGGACTCGATGATCTTCCGAGGTCCCTTCCAGCCCTGATGTCTATGAAATAATTCACTTAATAGTTTTCTATTTGTGTGCCAGTGTCAGAAAGAAATTGTTTCTATAAGATTTTTTTTTCCTGCTACAGCAATGACAACGTTACATGAATGGGTGATCTCCGCAGCACATAATTGTTTTAAAGCAACTATTATTTGTGAATTTTGTAGTTACAAAAATGAATTCATATGCCTGATAATTTGTTATGCATCGAGTTGGCAGAAAGGCTGTCTGCCAGCAGTTCAGAATGATTGTGTAACTATGCAGGCTTTGAGAAGTGGTAGTGAAATAGCTAGGGCAGAATAGGAGAAGTGATGAGTGGTATGTAAGTGTGTGATGAATGATTGAATTGCATATCCTTTGCTTGTTATGATTTGCTTTAGCTTTCTCAATCTAAAATTTAATATAGTGGGAAGAGTGAGGGAGAAATTTCTCAGTCTTTGTAGGCACACACGGTTATAAATACTGAGACATACTATAACCTATATGCTTCCTACAGAGCTCCAGCACCTCCTATCTTCAATCCAAATTCCAGTCCTGCCTCCTTGCAGAGTACACTTATCAACAGTGCCACAGGGGCTCTGTCAAAAAGCATACAACGTTAGAGCTAGAGGGACAGAATCATAGTACCATTCTGCTTCCCCTGCAGACTGAGGCCACCTGTAATTTTTCTTAGGAGGCTACATTTGAAAGTATCCCCAGCAGGCATGAAATCAGGTCCTAGTGCAGGGAACAGGTAAGGAGAGTAGTTAGATGATAATACATTTCAGCAGTCCTCAGCTGGTGCACGGCACATTAGAGACCAAAGCCAACTGTGCCATTACAGCAGCCTCAGGTTGCTGATTTTCAGCCTGGCCAAGCCAAAGCAGAGACTCTAACCCAATGTACTGCAACAGTGGAAGACAAACAATGGCAAAAAACAGGAGTATTCTGTGACTCTCGGGGTGTATCTACATGTGCATTAATACGCTTTAGTTAATACACATTAAATCTAGTACCTCCATTGGGAGGTACTAGGAAAATGCATATTAGCCTGTCTTAATGAGCATTAACTAAAGAGCATGGGGCACTTACACATGTGCAAAGAAGCAGCTCCGATATACTGTAAGTCCAGCACATAAAAGCAGACTCGAGTTTGCTCACATAAGAGCAGACTTGACTCCAACAGCCTTCAGCGTAATGTGTATCAGTGTCCCCACACTGAAAAATAACAGCAAGACACTTTGAACTAAAGCTCATCTAACGAGCTTTATTTCAAAACTCCTGCTGACATTTTTCCGGCGGAGGGATGGTGATACACGTGACACTCAGATGTTTTTAATTAGCGTGGCTCACTAATTAAAGCACTCCCCCCTGCCTCCCAAGGCATATCTATAAATGCCCACAGTTTTTAAGCAATGCGTTAATTCACATTAAAATAGCCTAATGTGCATAAAAACGCATGTGAGGACATGCCCTGTTAGAACCACAACTAAACCTACTGTCGGTACCTTTACAATTAAGTGAAAAGATTGAATAATGAAGAACTAGCAGTATAGTCATCTGTTATTTAATAAGAGGCTGTGTACAGTAATGCAGACTTATATTTTAAGAGAAGGAGAAAGATGTAGTTATTAAGATCTGAATGAAGGGAAACAGAAGAGATCACCACTCAGTCAGTTACCTCACCACTGCTTAAAACATCTACAAGATTATTGCTAGCTCCCCAAATACGAAGGTCCAATTATGATGCCCCTATTAGCAACATCACTCCTAAAACTTGATATCTAGACAAACTAGATGATCAAGTGTGGAGTAAATTTATAGAAAGACCATAAAAAACGCTAAAAAAGGATTGTCAGTTAAAAAAAAAAAAGTTGTCCATAATAAGCTAAGAAACTGTGAGCTTGGTTGAAGACCCACTATTGAAACAGGGCTAGATGCAAACGCTGATGGACAGAGAAAAAAGCAGTGCCATCTTGTGTCTGAGCAGGAGTATACCTAGGTATGCTGAGCCCTCCATCAGGGCCTTATGGCCCACAAGGGTCTCTGTAGCCCCTACCCTCCCAGTCACTGCATGCAATCAGTAGTTGCCTGCCTGTAACAGCTGCTCACCTCAAAGGTAGGAAGGGCCTGGGTCTTCCTGTCTACAAAGTCACTTTTGCCTGGTGTAGGTAGTAGAGCCTCTAGATAGCAGCTCTGGGTAAGTGTCCCTTCCCAAAGGACTGATGTAGGTGTTAGTTCTCTTGGTTTGCTAGTGACTGAGACTAAACACTAAGAGACTAAACAGTTGATAAGGGTTAAGGTTTTCTCCAAGGTTGTGTGTTTTTCCCTTTTTCCCTCTATAATACACCCCTTTAGTCAGATGTTCTTGCAAGTGGAGAAATTTGTTCACTTTAGAACACCCAGTTAAACTTTAACGTTTATTTTTGCCATATTTCTGAGTAGGGGCTTGAGCAAGTTTGAGAACTTTTATATTAAACACCTAGGTTTGAACCCAGCCCTTGTAAATGCCATCCAGGGCCTGGCAGAAGGGTTACATTTGTATTATGGAAAATGTATGTCTGTAAAAAGTTTGGTTGTCAGTAACAAGCCTGCAGATTGTCAAAAAAATGTTTTTAGATTGGCAACCTTGATCAAATGCCTCCCTTTTTGTTGACATAGTACAGTCAGCAGAGGGCAATAAAAAAGGTAAGGGGGCAAGGGAACATGACTTCTGAGAAGAGGCTGAGGGAACTGGGCTTATCTATTAAGGAATAGAAAACTGAAGGGTGGTTACAGAGAGGATGGAGCTAAACTGTTCTCTCAGTGGTGGCAGATGACAGATCAAGGAGCAATGGTCACAAGTTGCAGCAAGGGATATTTAGGTAAGATATAAGGGAAAACTCTCATTAGGAGGATAGTAAAGCACTGGAACAGGCTACACAGAGGATGTGTAATCTCTATCCTTGGAGGTTTATAAGACCCAGGTAGACAAAGCCTTGGATGAGATTATACAGTTGGGGCTGGTCTGGTTTTGAGCAGAAGGTTGGACTAGATGGCCTCCTGAGGTCCCTTCCAGTCCTAATTTTCTATGATTCTATGAACACATTATCTATCCAGATTTACACTACTGAGCTCTACAGAAAAGGCAGAAAAGGCATACAGACTAACCTGAACCCCTTCCATTCAAGGATTATTTCTTGGATATAAACCAAACAACAGACATGGATATCCAAAGTGTCTAGCAACATTCTGGAATACAGCTGGTGCCATGTAGTCTCAAAGTGCTTGGAGATATACACCTAAAAAAGATTCAGAAAGCTAGTGCTAGTTTTGTAGTGAGGCACACCCTAATATATTCACAAATAAATATACTTGGAGGAAAAGGAAAGTTTCTTAGAGCAGTTAGGATTATGTTAGCGGATACAGAGTCCTGGCAGAGGATTGTCAGAAGTATGCTAGGGTGAGTTGGGGAGAGACATGAGACACACCCTTTGGGAACAAGAATTGCCATTAACAAAAGTTACTCATGGCCTTCAAGTTGGCCTGAAACATACATATGGAGTTGAGACAGATTAATCACGTGCCAGAAGCCAGAATATTCAGGTGAGTCACAATGTAGTAAGGAGATGTCCTAAAACAGGTTATGTTGCTCCAGCTGGTGAATAACAGAGGTGTTGTTGGAGCTATCTACCACGATCTTTCACCTCTCTGCGTTTACAGGGTCAGTCTGTCTAAATAAAGGTTTGTACGATCTTGGTGCTATACCTGTGACCTTGAGGCATTGAACATGCAATATATGTTTTTTCTTGACTAAGCACAATTACAGAACACCGGGGTGGCTAGGAATTTTGTGATATAGGTACACAAGCCCTGTTGCCTCTTTGCCATCCATGGATTGTGTCCTACTGCTTACAGTCCTTCATGTAAAATATAATAAGAAGAACAATAACAACAGTAATCATAATAAAAAAATACAAGGTCCTGTGGGTCAGAATCACCAGACAAAAATATTTACATTGTAAAAATAAGCCACCATGTAATGTAACAGACAGCCTTTAAAACAGTTATGCTAGACTGGCTGTATCCACACTCAGAAATCACTCTAGCAGCAGAATGTGTATGGAAAACTTACTAATGAGCCATGGTCTAGCTAGACAGCTGTATACTTTCTCTCTGTTTGGATTTCCCTACTGTCAGATTGATTAATGGGTTGTCTTTACGTTTATCTGCTTTTGGATATCTTAAATCTCAACAAGTCCATTTCATGTTCTTGCCACCAACATTTCCAGTAGATTTCTTCCAACATGTCAGAATGACAGATAAGTTCCTGCAGCGAACCTTGCAGAGAGCTCATTATTGTTTCAAACGGGTACACTCACCACAGAGGTCCTCTGTACAGAAGCCCCTGGAGTTTTAGGTCATTTCAAAATCTGTGTTGAGTAAAAGGTGTTATTTCTCTGCTCAAGAAAACTTGAGAGCAAGGTCAAGACCATGTTCTGAATTTTATACTGTTTTATATTGCTAGTTCATGTGGAGGGGATAAGAATAGAAACAACTGCAATAAACACTAAGTAACTCACCATGGTACTTATTTTGAGATCTATTTTATTTATTTATATGGCCGACTGCTGTATATTGAACTGCCATAAAATAATTTTCAAGTTTTTTTCTCCCCACCATTTAAATGTGGCAGTCCCTTGCTGGCAGGACAGTGCAATATTGTTGCTACATATTCTGCATTTTAATTATACTTGTACAATGTTGATAGTTGAGACCTAACATACAGTAAGTGCTTTCAATATTTAATGGCATTTTAAATATGTGTTTTAAAAAGAATGAGTTTCAATTTAAAATTCTGAATATAGATACACATAATGTCCATGTACTTACTGTGGATTGTTATCTATAATGTCAAACTCAACTTCCCATCCCAATCATACTGTTTCTAAAACAAATGGATGCATGTATGAACAAACAGGTGACATGCTGATCAGTTGGGAGGAAATGACTGCACCCTACCTCTGCTCAACACAGTTTCCCACATTGTGTTCCTGCTTCCTTTCTCACACCAATCTCAGTGGAGGGCCATGTTGCCCATGCATTTTCTTGATTAAGGTGGTACAAACAACAAAGGGAAATTATTTAATATAATTGGATTCCAGCAGAGCAGGTCTTTAAAATTACCCTTCTATACTATTTGGGTTGGTTTGTGACACTAAGCTACAACTTTTGTTGAGCTTGGAGTTGAGATGTATTCTCTGACTAGGATCTTTGGAAGATATTGTGCAATGGATCATGGGACTCACAGCCATGTAAGGAGCCCCCACAGTGGCTGTTCTGTCATTGAAAAACATTATTTCAAAGTCCAAGGTCTAACCAGGCCTAATGATCTATCAAGTTAATATGATTATGACCAGCACCACACCTAGACTCCTGGTGGCCCAAGGAGAACTTTTAGTATCAGGCTCCCCTTCACCAGAGATAATGATAAAAATAATCAGATGACAGAAAAAAAAATTACCATTTTTGGGCCCCCTTTCTGTTCTAGCTCAGGGTGACTGCCTGTTTCTGGGTCTGATTATATCCCACTAGTTTTCAATAGGCAACAGTGCACAAGGGAGTGATGCGACTCCCTTTGAGTTTCTAGTCTGAATAACCAACATTCACAACTAGTTGACTAAGGGCATTTTTTAATCTAGAACATTTTTGAATCACTCAAACATGTCTCCAGAGAAGTAGCAAGATGCCTTGATCACTCTGCCTCCTGGAATGTGTGCCCAACATGGCATATAGCATAGGTGCTAGAGTTCTTGTTTTGAAGATTTTTTGGGGAGGGCAGTGGTGGAGAAGGGAGGAAGACAGGAACAGAGGAGAGATTTTACTATGAACCCTTTTTCAAGCTTTGTTTGATGCCACAAGGTTAAAAAACTTTCCTTAAAATATGAAAGTCATAATTCTTACACCATATACTCCCTAGAACTGAGACTTATGGAAAAACTCACCAACTAGAAATAAATTAGAGGTTTTGGTAGTGCAGCAGGTGGCAGAAGCAGGGTAGCTAGTATATTAGCCACACTGATAATGTTAGCCACAAAGGAAGAAAAGATGGCAGAGACAATAACCTCACTAGATTCTTGAAAACCCTCAGTATGTGGACTCCTCTTGTGCCCTTTGCATAACACCCAAGCCACACAGGAGATGCAATGGGGGAATTGAAGATTATTTTGTGCTCTCTCCTCTGGTTCTGTTTAAGAGCCCATCAGTTCTGTCTCTTACCTTCTTACCAAATGGATGAAAGAACATGCTCAAACATACAAAAATAGGTTGCCTTATTTTTATGTACTTAACAAAGGGTATATTTTTAAATCCCCTTTGACATTCAAAATAAACCCAGGTAAAAAGAACAATAAAAAGACAGATATAAGCAATCATAGTTGGAAAGGAGCTCAAAGATAGGTTAGACATATTAGAGTTATTCAACTAGAGCAACAATCATTCTAATGCACTTCTAGATGTATATCAAAGAGTTGTGGAAAATCTGTCATCTTGGATTCTGTTAGCAAATCTGTCCCCTGTCATTTTTCTGCATAAAGGAAAGTATACCAAATATGCCTCATTACTGATGTTATTTTCCATTATAGCATTGCATTAAGATTTTTACTTGTTCTTAAAGTAAGCATGTAATATGTTTTCCATATTGAAACAGACATTCCAGTGAAATAATGAGAGGTAAAATATTTATTTTTATCTGAAAGATCAAAGCTTTTACTTATTGTGAGCTTGTATTGTTTCATGTACATGGTGTTTAACAAAAATACAGAAGTAATTAGATCAATTAAAGTGGTCATCTAAAAGGATGTGATATTTTGTTGCTTAGCAGAGATGTCTTATAAGACTTTCTTCTGAATCTCCAGCATAGAAAATGACATTGCAAGACAGACATCTGAATGTCTGCATTAATGGAAACAGAAATGTTTCTGGGCAGATAAGTTTGAACATTGCAGGGTGGCATGGTGTTGACATACTAGAGCCTCTGGCATGCTGACTAGTAGTGCTACATAATTGTGAGATATTATGTGTGGTTTTTAGCCACTTGGTTGCTGTCAACTCTGGGACAAGTAGGAAGAAATAGTTTGCAAAAGGTGACCTTCTTTTACATGGCAAAAGAGAACAGGTTAGCTCCATTCAGCCCTTTTAATATGTAATATTAGGTGACAAGAATCACAGCTGCAGCAATATCAGGCTAGAATGTGAGGTACATTAAGTGAAGGTAGTCTCATCTTCAATCTGCAATAAGCTTGGTCTCTACCTATTGTCTATGCAACAAAATCTTTGACTAAAATGTCAACAGTAGCTACTCCACAAGTTATCTACAAACAGAAATATATTGTCACGGGGAGGGGGGGTGTCTACTTATTTAGACTAGCCAATTGCTCATCAGGAATGATGGGGGCAGGGAGGAGGTGGGCAGGGATGGAGCTCTACCACCGCTCAGGAGCACAGGGGGGAGAGAAGTTTGTCTCACCATTCCCTCCATCCCCCTTGGCCCGCACCCTGCACTGCTGCCGCCTCCAGGTTTCACCCCCCCTACCCTGCTCCATAGCTGCTGCCTCCAGGGCGCTGGCCTCCCCCTCATTCTGTCCCCTCTGTCCCCATCATCATGGTGGCACTCAGCTGCGCCACTGCCACCTCCTGTCACTCTTGGAGCACTCTGATTGGTTGTTTCAGTAACCAATCAAAGTGCATCAAAAGTGTTAGAGACAGACAGACAGACAAATTAAGCTCTTTATTATATTAGAATGTTGACGTGCCCATTGAAAGGTCTGTAGATTTCTTGTTTCTGAAGTTCTTCATGCTGGTCCCTTACTTTGTGTATGGTTCCTTTGAGATGCTGGAATGCCAGTGTCCTTCATCGATGCATCTGGAGCCACTTAGCAAATATTTTCTTGTGAAGTGTTTTAATAAAGACCTTTATGACACAATTTGCACTAGACCTCAAAAATGACTTTGCTTCCGTTTAAAGTATGAATCCAAAGGGACTACGTTAGAAAATTTTTGCTAGAGGCTACATTCATACTGTCAACTTAGGTTGGTACTGAAACCTGCTACATAACAAATCAGAACTGTCTTCCTGCTATAAATGTATATTTGTAATTGTTTCCTGAAGGAAAAGAACAAAAAGTGATGCTTCAAAATAGTGTTAATTATTAGCAAACTCATAATTCTTCATCGCTGTAGTGAATAAAATTGTTAGGCCAACAAAGAAGAAAGAACCAAAAAGTGAATAATAGTAAGCACATCTACACAAGACATCAACTAATTAGCTGCATAATAAACATTTTAGTGTCTACATGTGTGCCCTTATTGGGCTGGAGTAAACTAATTTACTCTGCAGCAGGATATTTACAAGAACTATTTACAAGTGCTAAAAAACTCCACAGAAGTGCATATGTAGATACTGGCACGGCTGGTTAAGGCACAAGAATGCTTCAGTGTAGGGGCTGCCTAATGCTTAGCCCCACAGTAAAGCACCCTCATGCCCCAAGCAGCCCCTCCACAGCATGTTGAGCCAGAGGGAGCAGCCCCAGCTGGCAGGCTGACTCCAGCCAGCTAGGGCTACTCCAACCCGGATCAATGTGCTGCAGTTCTGGGAAACACGTTCAAACAGCAGTAAACTCCAGAGTTTATTACTTCACATTAATTGCACGTGTAAATGCATCCAGTGATAGCTTTCATATAACTAAACAGTAAGCAGCTCTAAACATTAGCTATATAAGAGATACCACTCTGCTACAAGTAATCTAATGTCTGAGATTAGAGTGATTCTTCAACATACATATCCCACCCAAAAACCTGCTAGTTCTAAACCTAGCTCTTCCATTTAAACGAGGACCACCTAATCAAACAACCTCACTGAAAAGGCATTTTCGTGCTCCATTTGTATACCAACCCCCTCCCCCCGCCCATGTCTATCAGAAAGTCTCTACAGTTATTCTTTTTCTTCCTGTGCTTGCATTTGGCACCAGAAAGATTTGTCATAATATCACCTGTGTCAACTCCATACTCATTTTTCTTCCCAGGTTTCTGAACTGATTTATGATCATCTCAAGTGTTCCTTCAATGATGTCATTTACCCCATATGGCTTATAATTAGTGGGATAATAGCAACATAGTTCACAACATTGGCTTATTTCCATAAATCAATGGTTTATGGTTACCAAATGTTTCCTTTAATGTTCACCTGCAAGAGCTATTGGATTCCATGCATATTTTTAACATGAGTATTCTATTTCAGTAAACTCACTTGGAAAAAGCTGGAGATTTTTGTTTATTTTGTGGGGGGTTTTACACATTTAAATATAGATTTGATTGGGGACAAATAGGTAATTGCATGCCCAACAATGATTGCATGTGCTAATCAAGTCCTGGTACCATCATTTATAAGAGTTAACTGGAATAAAACTTAAAAATTTGGAGGGGAAGGAATTCAATAAGCTAATAAGAGATGCATGAATAACAGAACAGGAAGAATGACTTCTTGAATTTCATATTTATTTGTATTTCATTCCCCAGCTTTAAGCCTACCCCTACAATTTGGTTTAAGTTTGAGGCAGTTGGGAAAAGTCTAATTTCCAGTTTATCCATCAGCTGTGATCAAAGCCAACATGATAAATATATATATATATATTTCAGATTGATATAGCTGAAATATTTCAACCCAATCACATCTGAACCCAAACTGCAGTCCCAATTAAGCCTGAAACCCATGATTAATAATTCAGATTAGGTTTAGGGCCTGTCATATGTTCACTTGCAACAGTTTCAAATCACTGTAGTGACCTATTAATCTTAGTATTATTAGGAGATAACCCTCATCTGAAAAGGAACAACTTTGTAATGCTATGGGTGCTTAATGTTTATTAATTGCCTGAATGTGTGTTGCTTGCATTTTAACTGCACTTAGTAAATGTTAAATAGAATGTGTGACACTCCCTTAGATTAAATATCTGCTCCTATATTCATCTCTGACCAAATGAAGAAAAAAAACAACCCAGCACTTAACCTTAACTGCTGTTATTTTTCCTTAGGTTTCATGGATACTATTTAATAGAGGTGGGGTAGAGGAGAGGAAGAGAAAGAAAAAAGAAAGATTCCACTAGTTTTGGACAGTGGGATAATAACCAGCAGTGGCTTTAGGCTCCTAAATAGTGGACAGAATATGGAATGCTGGCAATTAGGAACATTAGTAATTTTCTTACATATCTATGGGAAATATGAAAAGAATTGTATTAAGATAAAACGAAGTAATGGGGAACTCTTCCATTGCAGCTTGGCCAAAATATACTACATGTAGACATATTTGACTTTTCTAATACTAAATATATTTAGGTATTTTGTTTTTAAAGAAAGCAGCTGTTGCTATTGCATATCTGTGCTTTCATGTGCTTCAACATCCTTTGAGTTTACAATATGGAGGCTGACAGATTTATTTCATTAATTTAGATGTCTGTGAGCATTTCCCATAGAATGACTGTGCTGCATAATGCATGATTGTTCATTCTTCTGGTATTGTCAGTTGAAGAAGGAACAAGGAAGGGGAGAGGGAAAG
Organism: Alligator sinensis; assembly: GCF_000455745.1. Taxonomy (NCBI): domain Eukaryota; kingdom Metazoa; phylum Chordata; order Crocodylia; family Alligatoridae; genus Alligator; species Alligator sinensis. The sequence continues at coordinate 75,771 of NW_005842511.1, read as the reverse complement.
AGAAACCATAGGGAATGAGCAATTGTTTAGATATTTTTGCCATCATCAGGTCTGAAAGATACATTTGTAGTACTGAACAAAGTCTGAATGCCAAGTATCAATCCTGCTTTGTTAAGAGTTATCACAACCTGGGCCCATCCTGCTCTCAGAAAGAATACCAAGCTGTTATAGTCAGATCCAACCTCTTAATTCCACATGCTGCCTTGCTGCCCAAATCTAGTGTGGGATTAAGCAGGCATACCCTAAAGATGTAGAGGTTTGTTGAACAGTGGAACCCAACAGCTTCTTAGACCCAGGGATTAATGCCTCAGTTCTTCCATTACTTCTGGGCTTGTAGCTTTAATATCCATCCTTTCAAGAACAACATGGCAGTAAAGGAAGGAAACAGCCTTAAAGGAATCTCTTAAAAACACAGCAGTGACAGATATATATGAAACCAGCTCCTGAATACAACTGACACGAGTCTAATCAAATTGCCTTAGGGGCATCTACACATGCAATTAGGATGAAGAAATAAACTATGGGACAGTTTGTGCCGGAGTTTTTTTCTGATGGGTGCACCATTTCTGCTGCAGAGTAGTGAGCCAGGGCAGAGCAGCCCCAGGCTGGCAGGGAGCCCAGGGGTCAGCCCCAGGCAGTGGTTTGGGGCAGCAGAAGGGCTGGCCAGGGCACAAGGGTGCTACAGTGCAGGGCTAGCCAGCAGGCAACCCTCACACTGTAGTACCCTCATGCCTGAGCCAGCCCCAGTTACCATTTACACATGTAATGGTACCATTACATGTGGTGTAAGTTAGCCTGCTACAGAATAGTACTTGTCCCGGAATTAATTTACTGCACCCTAAAATGGGCACACATAGGTGGTGACGCTTTATTGTAGAGCTAATTAGTCAACTCCACAGTAAAGCACACATGTAGATGCACCCTTTGAGTCTCTAGTTTTAGTCTATACTTTGGGAGAAGAGGGATAACAAAGTCCTGATTCTGCTTCTCCTATTTTGGCTTCTTGGGGTGAAAAAGTACTATATTTTAAAACAGCCTCTACTACCCCTGGATCAGACACTCTAGTGAATAAGCCAGGCTCTGAGGCTAGGGGGAACCAGCCCCCCTCACACGATGACAGTTACAATTACAAAGAACATGCATAAATCCAAGTTAAATTTGTAGCTGGACACAGAGGACACTTTTACATGTGTTCCAGGGGTGGAGAGCAGCTCTTTAATTAGCATGGCTCCAAGAGCGCTAATTAAATCACCACAGTGCCTCATGTATCAGCATTCCCGTACTCAAAAATGGCAGTGGGGGTGCTTGAACTAAAAGCTCATTGAACGAGCTTTTGGTTTGGACAGTCCTGCTGCCATTTTGAAGCACAGGGACACTGATACATGAGACACTTTACCATCTAAACTGTCTACACATTCAACAAGCACCCCCGCCACCATTTTTCAGTGCGGAGATGCTAATACATGAGACGCTGGAGTCTGCTGGAGCATGGTAATTATCGCGCTCCAGCAGACTCCAGTGTCTCACGTACCAGCATCCCCGCACTGAAAAGATTAGTCAAGTCTGCTCCAACACATTGTAATTACAGTGTATTGGAACCTCCATGCTCGTGTACAGGCACCTAGACATATCTTCAAATTGTTACAGAAAGTCACTCCCAATGCATCTGGCTCACATTTGGATAAAACGTTGCAACACAGCAAGAAACCAAGAAGACAAAAAGGGAAAGGGACACTTAATATCCTACCTTCCTACCACTGTGAGCTGTGTAAGGATCTTTGAGCCATTAGCTATCATCCAAAACTTCATAGCCTTCAGTTTTCAGTAGTGAAGTATTTTGCAGGAGAGACTTAAATCCCTATATCAGTACAGACACTTCCTATTTCAACTTGGCAATGAGAAATACAAGATCTCTTGGTCAGCACTATGCAACAGAAAATACCCATGGGCTTTTGGAATATAACTTCCAAAAAAAGTCGCTAATCCTAGCACCAATCTTGGTATACCACAATTCCATAAAAGCCCATTTAAAAAAGTGCCAGCATTAAGTTATAGTGCATAATATTAAAGATTCAACAATCTTATTCCTAATATCATTAATTATCCTTCTATCAGCTTGCTGCAATAGACATCCTAAAAACAATGTACAGATACAGCAATTAATCCTTAGCTGGCAATTCTCAAGGAGGGTGATTTTTAAGCGAGTGACCTGCACTCACTCCAGCATCTTGTGAATAATTAGCTCACTGCAGCTCCTCTGAGGATTCTTGCTGCTTCCCCTGCACCCGTGCCCTCCAGCCCCTGTGCTGGCTGCCCCATGCTCTGAAAAATGCTTTCTGTTGTGTGCAAACCTAGGGCTGCTAAGATGTGCTTTTCAACCTGGTTTCTCATCCCCACAATCCCAGGGCCATTAGGAATGGCCACCAGGGCAGGTGATTCCTGTGAGCAGCATGTAAGACTCCAGGGGAATGTACACCCTCAGCTGTGGAGGCTGCACTTGCCCCTCAGGTATACACCCAGAGTAAAGAGTTGGCAGATGATGGAAAGTGTGGGCTATGTTGGGGTGAGATCCTGCCCCGTTGGCCCACACCTTGCACCAGCTAGATTCTAGCTTAGTGGTTCTCAACCGGGGTCCCACTAAATTCAGAAGAGTTATGGAGGGGAACCAATGTTTTAATTCCAGTGATGCTTTCACTGTAAGTCCAGTCAGTTGAACAATCTTACATATTCATAGAACTCAGAGATGAAAGAACAGGAATGACTGGCAGAGGCTCATTTTAATTGGTCCAAGTCCTCTGTGACAGGTAAAATTTAGATGTTATTACTAGAAGTCCGATGGCATGAAAGTGGGCTGAGATATCAGAGGTATGGAAAATGACACTGGAAAGGAAAGTTCAGTCGACACTATTGTCAGGCGATGGCAGAGTGAACCAAGCATCCTCTATTTCAGTGCATCAGCTCCAACACAGCTTGGGTTGTGGGTTGCAAAGCAGATTTATAGTTAATGGCAGCAAATGCCCAAGGAAAAAACCAATAGTAAATGAGAAATATGGACAGACAATGAATAGAGCAGGTAAAAGACAGAAGCAGCAACTCAGCATTTAAGAGTAAAAAAAGTAAAGAGAAGGTGATGTACTGTTTAGAAACCACCTCCAACTAGAGGAAAAAGAATAACTCCAGTTCACCAAGATTTTCTTAAAACCACCACGCATTCACATGTACATACAGATGACAATGGACTTTTGAAGAATTATGAGCCCATCAGCCAAGTCTGCACTCTATAATATTTCATCAAAGTGGAAAGTAATTGGGCCAGTGTGATGCTAGCTTTCAACAGTGAGGGAACAGAAGAGCTTCTTCCTATCAAGATTTTTGGCAATAAGCTATTTTCTGTAATCAGTGCACTTCTGAAGATAAATAACACGGTCTTACCACTGTCTATAGCATTCATCATCTACAAGGAAGTTTCTCATTCAAAAGGAGAAAGACTTCACTACTATAAAGTAAAATGCTATACTAAAAAAAAAGATAGCATTCAGTTCTCAAGGATTAAACATGGAGATGAGCATTGTTCCATGTAAAGATAGCAGTAATACAGAGAGCGTCGGCAACAGCAGGAATAAAAGGAATCCATCATGTAAAAAGAATGCATCTAAAGTGCTTTGGGATTAAATGACTGACCAAGGTAACGTATATTGCAATGAAGTTAATGCAATAGGTCCTTTATGAAAGGAAAACAGAGTTAACCAGGCGCAAACAAATTGCATGCTCAAATATATAAAGGAAAGACCATTAGAGAGAGAAATGCCTGCACAAGAGGCCATCACTTATCTTATACAGAATCTTAGGAGAGTCTGCACAGGAGAATTACCTCCTAAAAAAGAAATCAAATTTCCACCATTTCCAGAGGGAAAGAACTGCAACTAAGCCACTCCATAAAGTAACTGCCTAAAGTAGGAATTGGGAGTCACCAACAACAACAAAGTTCTGTTTCAATAAAAACTGCATGTTACAATTTTGGTTTTTCATATTTTTCCACATATAAAATAAGCTATACAATATATTCAGTAATCCTCACATCATTTCTGGGCTGTAAATTGAGGTAGGTTTGTGTTTCACAGCTCTGCGCTATGGACACTAATCTTTCCTTTTGAGATTGGTTGTGTTACCTACTCCACTGGAAGTTCTCTTCTATTAAAGTGCATTAAGTAGCAACTCTTCTCTCTGAGAGCAGTAACACTAATGCCTGAGTATTAAGAACTGCTTTTTCTATAGTAATAGACTAGAACTTCCTTAAATGCTGAAATAGTGTAACTGCTGTGTTAAGCATTTGCCGCAATGCTCTCCCCTCGAGGGACCAACCTCCATCTGTATAACTCTACAAGGTATTTAGTACCCCCAACTGAATTGTGAATGCTCCAGATAGATTCTTATCTGATTTCAACTGACATTGGAACTGTTTTACTTTGAGTTCCTCCATTATAAAGTGATCAACAATCCATCAGGATCCTTGCTAGTGTATCAGTTAATCATTTCCTCTGTAAATTTGTTTGCTCTCCAGAGATCCATTTTCCCCACCTAATAAGGTGATATTCAGGATTAAAAATGTATTATTTCTTCCATTCATTGATTTAGCAATGCTTAATTCCACATGTTACTGGTGTAACTGAATAGTAGATCCCAACAAAATCAAGGCCCGTACTAGAGGCAGGAAGAAAGAGGAAAAGAAGTCTTTAAAAAATAGCTTTCAAGGCAAGGAGAGCTGGAAGTCTTTGATTGCACTTCATAAAGTGGACAAGAAAAGAAATAGTCTGTAAAAATGATTTGTGCCTTAAGTGTAACATCTTTCAATTCACCTGGCCAACAGAGTGCCTTGATATTTTGAGTGATGATACCCAACACAAAACTGGGATGCCTTGCATAAACTTGGGATGAAAGTATTAGAATTCAAAAGGATCTTGATATATTGGAGAACTGTGCACTAGGCAACAGAATGAAATTCAACAATGTTCAAGATGTTACTCATAGGGACGAAAAATCATATGCACAAATAAAGATAAGAATGCTGGCTAAGCTGTAGCACTGTTGAAAAGGATCTGAGGGTTTTGTTGGATCACAGACTTGACATGAGCCAGCATATCGCCAGCAGTGCGATACAGTTGCCAAAAAAAGCAATGCAATTTTGGTCTGCATTAACAGGAGTGCTATGTGTAAGACATGAGAAATGACAGTACCACTCTACTACTTAATGCTGATTAGGCCTCATTTGGAGCAGTGCGCAGCTCTTTACTCTGCAATTTAAGAAGGATGTGGAGAAACTAGAAAAGATCCAGAGGCAAGCAATGATAGTGATAAAAGGGTTTGGAATGCAAGCTTTATAAGGAAGTGTTGGGTGATCAATGTCTGTTCAGTGTGTAAAAAGACATTAAGAGACAGCATGACAACTATTTTCATATGTTTGAAAGGCTGCCATAAAGAAGAGCAACTGTTCTCTGTTGCTGCAGAGGCCAAGACTTAAGACTTGCAGCAAGTCAGATTTATATTAAAACTCAATAAAAGTTTCCTTACTGTCAAGAACCATAGGACAGAGGAACGAGCTGCCCAGGAAAGTTGTGGAAACTTCTTAATTGGAATTTTCAAGATGAGGCTGGACAGGCATCTGTCTGGGATCTCATAAGAATAGCACATCTCACATTTATGCAGGGGTTGGGAGTTGATGGCACTTAAAATCCCTTCTGACCCTATGATTCTACAATTTATTTTAGAATGTAACCCTTTTTGTAAGTGTGGGGTGGCAAGGGGGGGGGGTGGCGAGTGGTCGGATATGAAGCTGGTGTAAGCGGCAGCACAGAGTCACTGCAGGAGGGTCCATGGCCACTCTACCCAGCTCCGCGGGGCCCCGTGAAGTGCAGGGCCCAGGGCGGTTGTCCTTATTCACCCCTTCTAGGGAGAACCCTGGCTACAAACACCTCACATTCTACTAAAGAACTGGAGCTGCACTCTAGCTCAGGGCTTTTGTATACATGTACCTGGGTAATCAAAGCCAATACCCACAGAAATTACATCAGTGGGAGTTTTGCCACTTATGTCAGCAAAACCATTATTTCACCATAACCTAGCAAAAGATCTGCTGTCAAGGCAGGTGCTGGCCTGGGCTCCCTGAGCTGCTGGTAGAGACAGAGAAAGCTGCCACGTTTTCAGTTTCATTTTACACAAAGGAGCAGATATGACGCAAAGAATGCAAAAATATCTATATACACTTGGTGCATCTACACAAAATGCTTTACTGTGAAGTAGCATAGTTTACTGCACAATAAGCATGTACGTCTACAGGTGCATACACTTACTGTGAAGTAAACTTTGCTACTCACAAGTAAATTTGCTACCTACCAATCCAAGTAGAAAATTTACTCAGGAGTACTTACTGCACAGAAACGCTTGGGTAGATACCACCTGGTACCAGATTTGCTCCCAGTCAGCCCTGCCACTAGGGCCCAGCCTGAGCTCATCCCCAGGGCCCCAGGGCTGGAAGCCTCTCCTGCCCCATGGCTGGGCTGCCTCTGTGGCAGCTCCAGCCACAAGCCCTTTAAAAGCCTGCAGGCATTTTGAGCCCTTGAGCACAACAGCAGGGAGCCTGGATGGGGACAGGACTCCTGGTCTCTGCCGCCCCTGCACAGGCCATGAGCTACCTGTGCCAGCTTGCCTGCAAAATGGTGCTGCTGCCTGCTACTGCAGTGCCATGTGCCAGGCCCACACCATCCAGCCCTGCAGGCTGCTATGGAATCCTGCCAGGCCTGCCAGCCCCCAGACCTAGCTGCAGCCAGCTCCTGGCCATCAGGGTCAGTGCCAGCACCCACAGCCAACCCGCAGAAGCCTGCCCAGAGCCTGCAGGTGCTGCAGGACATTGCTTCTCTGTGTAGCTCCTAGTCCTGCACCATGCCCCTGAACTGGGCATTGCAAGCCCAGCAGCACAGGGACAGCCACAAAGAGGCCAAAAGAGCTGGTGCAGGAGCCCCAATGGCCTCATTGCTGATGCCATTCACCACCACCCAGGGTCCCAGCTGGTCACAGAAAGAGACTGGTTACCTCATGGCACTGTAGGGTGAGGCAGAGGTGCAGCAGCAATTTGCATAGGGCAGATACTCTATGAGGGGCTGTAAGGCCGGATGCAGGAGTGTGGACATGACTGATCGGCACAGCAGTACCACGTAAAGGTCAAGGCCTTGAGGGCACAGTGGGTCACCATCACTGACTACAGTCATTGGTCAGGGAGTGTCCACAAGTCCATGCTCTTTATGGAGCAACTGGACACCATCCTTGCATCCCAGGACCCAAGCCAGAACCATGCTGTGTACAGTGTCATGGGCAGCCTGCCCAAGTCCCCGCTCTGGCCTGGCACCTGCAGTTGTATGTCACTAGGGGAGGGCCCCTCTGGGTGCCAGCAACCCATCCCACTGATCTCCCTGCCCCCAGTCTCCAGCAGCAGCTCAGGGAGCCCAGGCCAGCCCCTGCCCCAACAGCTCCACAGACAAACCCAGACACAAAGTGCAGCCAGCCAGGTCACCACTATCAGTGCCAACTCCTCCCTCCTTGCGGGGAGTGGGGGGGCCCGGTCGGGCACCCATATGCCACACCCTACTACCCAAGGACACTGCCAGGAAACACACACCTTTGCTGCCAGGCAGGGCTGACTGAAGTTGCTGGGCATGCCAGCTCCACCCAGGTAGTAAGCTCTGCACTGAGGGAGGGCCCTCCCCCCCACATGGTAAGCTCTGCACTGGGGGAGGGCTGTCCCCAACCCCAGCCCTGACCACAGCCCGCTCTTACTGCTCCCCCTCCCCACCCAAGCCAGCCACACTCCCCTGGCCCCCGGGATCCTCCCCCCTCCAGCATACAGGGAGGTGGGAGACAGTGAAAATCTTTATTGAACAACCCATGTCACCACAGATAGGCAGGCAGGGGCCTTTCACATGCCAAGGAACATGTTGATGCTGGTGGCAATGTCCTCAGCAGCAGGGGGCAGGGACATGTAGCATAGCCACAGGTAGCCCTCCAGAAAGCAGTAGAGACTGTGGGGGCAGCCTGGGCTTGCCCCCGGCACTGTCAAAGCTCAGAGTGCCATGCCAGGTGTGCAAGTGCAACTGGGGCACCATGGCAATCAGCAGCAGCAGAGCATAACGAGTTGGGCATCCCTTGGTCCATGCAAATAGCTCTCCATACAGCACCAAAGACACGTGCAGCAGAGACATGCTCGGGGCACAGGGCCAGTGTGTGGGGGAACTGGTCCCAGGGTACCTCCCCCAGAGAGGGCCTCTGTGGGGAGGACAGGGGAATCTTCTCATCCCAGTCATCTGGAACCCCTGTGTCCCCCAAGTCCGAGCACTGTGGGTGGGCTAGGTGACAACAGGAGACAGCTTGGCCTGTAGGAGGAGAAGGGGGAGGGCAGCAGGGTCTAGAACCGTGGCAGCAAGTGCTGCCAGGAGTCTCATCTGTCCTGGTCTGGGAAGGTGAAAGGGGAGACAGGCTGCCCACAGACAGCACCCAGTGGCCTGCTGGCCCCAGGGGAACAAGCAAGGATGGGGGGCTCAGCCAGCAGACTCCTGGGCCCAGAGCTGAAACTCCACCTACCACACTCACAGCAGTGTATGCAGCCATGAGGGAAAAGCCAGAGCCCAGGGTGGGGCCCCTCTAGGTGCCCCCAACCCATGGTCACCATCCCAGGAGGACACACAGATACACCACATTGCAAAAAGTTTGCACGGGGGAGTGGGTGTTCTATTGTTGGTTGGCCATTGGGGAA